>NC_043708.1:79635610-79644937 GCF_006229205.1 Suricata suricatta | reverse complement strand
CTATGGATAGTTTTTTGAGGAACCTCCACACTGTTTTCCAGAGCGGCTGCACCAGTTTACATTGCCACCAACAGTGTATGAGGGTGCCCATCTCTCCACACCCTCTCCAACAACTGTAGTCTTTTGCTTTGTTCATTTATTTTTGCAGCTCCTCCATTTGGAGGAATTCTAGTGCTGTCTCTTTTATATGTTAGTTGCCCTTTTAAACCACACCCCCTTTTTTTTTTTTAATGCCCTAGGAGAGAGGGATCTGTTCCTGGTCCCTCAGTACTCTCGCTCAGCACTACTGCTTGCTGCAGGGGTGGGGGGTCTTCTTACCATCTCTCTTGCTGCTCTCATCTGCCCTTCTCTCTGGGTTTTGTTGTACAGAGGCTGTTCAGTTGACCCTCAGTTCTTCTTCAGGAGGAACTGTTCTGTAAATAGGTATTACTTGGTGTGGACGTGGAGGCGTGAGGTCAGGGTCTTCCTATGTGGTCCCGGACCAGAACCCCCTAAGTGCTCTTCTTTCTTTTTTCTTTAAAAAAATTTTTTTTAAAAACATTTATTCATTTTTGAGAGACAGAGCGCAAGTGGATAAGGGGTAAGGAGAGCAGGAGACACAGAATCCGAAGCAGGCTCCGGACTCTGAGCTGACAGCACAGAGCTGGATACAGGGCTGGAACCCACAAACTGTGAGACCATGACCTGAGCCGAAGTCGGTCACTCAACTGACTGAGCCACCCAGGGGCCCCTTAGTGCTCTTCTCATGTAAGCATTTAAAAGCCACAAACTTCATTACAAGCTTTGGCTTCATCATACAAACTTTTATATGTTGCATTTTCACCTTAACTCCATTTGAAATATTTTCTAATTTATAATTTGTTCATTATCCTATGTATTACATAGAAATGTGTTATTTTTTCCCAAATATTTGGGGTTTTGAATAGCAATCTATTGATACCAATTTCTAATTTAATTTAATTGTGGTTTGTGAACATAGGCATCAGGATTTCAGTTATTTGAAATTTATTAAACAATATTTTTATGAAGCAGCATATTTATTATAATGGTAAATGTTATATATGCTCTTAAAAAGAATAGTATTTGGGGGTACCTGGGTGGCTCAGTTGGTTAAGTATCCAACCTTGGCTCAGCTCATGATCTCACAGTTCATGGGTTCGAGTTTTGCATTGGACTCTGTGCTGACAGCTCGGAGCCTGGAGCCTGTCTTCAGATTCTGTGTCTCCCTCTCTCTCTCTGCCCCTCCTTGGCTTGGTCTCTGTCTCTGTCTCTTAAAATAAAATAAACACATAAAAAGAAAAAAAATTTTTAAAAAAGAATAGTATTTTGTGCTGTTGGTTGCTGTATTCTATCGGTATCAGTTAGGTCAAGGAAATTGATAATATTGTTGAAACTATATCCTGACTGATGTTTTTGTCAACTGGATCAATCATTGATAAGTAGGTGTTAAAATGTCCAAGTATATAATTGCAAATTTATCTAATAATCCCTTTGTTTTTTTTTTTTTATTTTGAAGCTATTATTAGATGCATGAACATCTAAGGTTGTTGGTTTCTTGACTAATTGACTCATTAAATTTTCTTCGTCTTCATCCATGGCATTACTGCTCTTCTGAGAGTGGATGTTATTGGGGCTGCGCCTCAATCGTGGGCTTCTTGTTTTTACGCCATGCTACCATCCATCTTGCTACTTTCAAACTGTCTTTGTCTTTATAGGTAAAGTTAAATTTATTTTTAATGATTTCTCTAGAATTTAAACTATGCATTCTCATGACTTTTCACTTAGAGGTAATTTTATAACACTTGAAAGAAATGCAAGACACTTATAATACTATACTTCTATCCTCTATTCTTTGAGTTAGTTATCATATGTTTTACTTCTAAATATAGTATAATCTCAAAAGACCATGTTATTTGTGGTTTAACTAATCAATTTTCTTTTAAAGAAATTAACAGCAGAAAAACGGTCCTTTTAATTTTTTTTAATGTTTATTTTTTTTAGAGACAGAGAGAGATAGAGGATGAGCAGGGAGGGGGCAAAAAGAAAGGGAGACACAGAATCTGCAGCAGGCTCCAGGCCCTGGGCTGTCAGCACAGAGGCCAATGCGGGGCTCAAACCCACAAGCCGGGAGATCATGACCTGAGCCAAAGTTGGATGCTTAACCAACTGAGGCATCCAGGTGCCCAGGCCTTTTGTATTTATAACTTCTGATGTTCTTTTTACCTTCTTATAACTTTCAGTTTCCAAATGAAATACCTTCTTTTCATGCAAAAGAACATTTTGATGATTTCTTTTTCTTTTTTCTTTTTTGCTATGTATGGAATTTAGGGTTAAAAGCTTTTTTTTTATTTTGGCACTTCAAAGATGCTATGTCATTGTCTCCTGGCGTTCATTGTTTCTGATATGAATTAACTGCAATCTGAAGGATTGTATATAAGATGTCATTTTCTCTGCTTTCCATATTCATCTTTATTTTAGAATTTCAGCAGTTTGGTTCTATGTGCTAAGTGTGATTTTCTTTTTACTTTTCTTTCTTAGAGTTCACTGAGCTTTTGGGTTGTGTAAATTGGTTTTTGCCAAATTTGGGAAATTTTCATCTTTCCTTCTCTCTCATCTCTCTTTCTGTCTCTCTGTTCAGGACTCCATTCATAACTATTTTAGAGTACTTAATGTTTTTCTATGTTAATAAGTCTCTGGTCACTTTTCCATACTTCTTTTTTCTCTGTTAGTAAGAGTAGACAGTGTCTGCTTATCTGTCCTCAAGTACACTAACCTTTTCTCTTCAGTGTTCAGTCTGATATTAAGTCCATACAATTATATTTTCATTTCATTTAGAAATTTTATTTTTGGGGCACCGGATGGCTCAGTCGGTTGAGCGTCCAGCTTCGGCTCAGGTCATGATCTCACGGCTCATGGGTTCAAGCCCCACGTTGGGCTCTGTGCTGACAGCTAGCTCAGAGTCTGGAGCCTGCTTCAGATTCTGTGTCTCCCTCTCTCTCTGACCCTCCCTGGCTCATGCTGTCTCTCTCTCAAAAATAAATAAAAACAGTAAAAAAAAAAAAAAGTAATTTTATTTTTCAGGTTCAGAATCCCCACCTTTTTTTTTTTTTTTTTTTTTTTTACAATTTGCATTTCTCTTCTGATACTATCCTTTCAATCAATTTCTCATCCTTCTCTTTAAGTTCCTGGATATATTTATAGCATCTGGTTTGAAATCCTTGGCCCTTCCAGGATCTGTTTCTCTTTTCTATTTCAGTTTTTTCATCACATTTCCCTTACTTTGCATATCTAGTAAATTTGAATGTGTGCAGGACATTGTAGATTACATTTTGTAGGAAGTTTGTATTATGCTGCCTTTCTTGACATAGTTTTACATTTTGTTCTGGTGGGCAGTTAAGTTTCTGGTGGTTTCAACTGATCCTATCAGTCTTGGTTTTATTCTTTGTTAGGAGGATCAGTTTGCGTTTTTACCTTTTGTCCTTGAGTGTAGCCACTTATCTAGGGCAAGGTTTCTTCCCCATAATGGATGCCATATGTGGGCTCTCAGATGAATCCTTTACGTGCTCAGTGAAGCCTCTTCACTCTAGGTGTTTCTCGGTACTCTGTGATCTCTAGTATCTGTTCGGCTCTTAGCTGCACGGCAGACAGTGCCTTGTAGGCTTTACAGAGTCTAGCCTTGTACAGACACGTCCCCGCCATCAGGCAAAGACCCTGGTTAGGCCTCACCTAGACTTCTGGCCCTCCCCTCACTGGTGCAGCGTCCTCTTCCTCGCCACTCTGCTCTTCAAATTCCAGCTGCTTCATCAGCTTTAAAATTCAGTCTCTGCCTCATCAGCTCAGTGAGGTTACCATCTTGACTTGAGTGCCACCTCCTTGAAGGGTGGGGTCGTGTGTGCCTTGAGTCGGAAAGCCATGGAGGCTTTGAGACTCACATGTTTTTATTCTGTCAAGAGGCACTGTCTTCTATCGTCTCTGGTCCAATGCCTGAAAACTTGCTTCAGAATTTTCTCCCCATTTTTATAATTATTTATGGAGAATGGGCAAGTTCAGTACCAATTACCTTCTCATGGCCAAAACTGTCATTGCTAGTTGTTGTTTATAGAGGATTTTCATGCCATTTGTCATTTGCTTTCAGAAGCACTTTCTCGTTCGAACCCAGTTTTACTTCATAGTTGGTGGAAAGCTCTGTAACCTATTGTACCTTTTTTCAATGCAGTCCTAATTCTAACTCCAATATACTTGTTTTAGTTTCTAACACCAGAAAAAATGATTAATTAAGTGTACTGATTAGCTACATACCATATGATTCCAACTATATGCCATTTTAGTAAAGGCAAAACTACGGAGACAGTGAAAGTGCGGGTGGAAATGAATAGGCAAAACACAGAAGGTTTTGGGGCAGTGAAAATACTCTATGTGATACCCCCTTAATAGCTACATGTCACTATACATTTATCCAAATGCAGAGAAGGTGTAACATTAAGAGTGAACCCTGAGGGAAACTGTGGACTTGGGGTGATTACGATGTGTCCATGGGGTTCATCCTCGGTAAAGAGCACACCATCCTGGTGAATGGTGTTGGTAATGAGGGAGGCTGTGCCTGCCTGTGGGCAGAGAATATACGGGAAATGTTTGTACCTCCCTTTCAATTTTGTCATAAACCTAAAACTGGTCTAAAAAAATAGTTTTAACCCAAGTGAACTGATTACTAGCAGTGTTTTATGACAAAACTAATCACTTACATGACTAGTAGTTTCATATGTTTGTTTAGTCAATACTACATGTAGTATTTTTTATTTTCTAATAACAGAATTGCATGATTTTTCAAAACATCAGTTTTGTTTTGAGCTAATTTCTTTACTGTGTAGTCACTTTATTTACTTTGTGTTATCTGTGTCTTAAAATGTGCACTTCTTGAAGGTTTAGATTGTTAACTTCTATGACCTCTTCTCTTGCCTTTCTTAAACAGGAACACCTGATCCATTTTTTTTAAATCAGGAAATGTCTTACAACATTATAGATCCTAGATTAGGGCTCCCTGGATGTGAGCGTCCCTTGTGGCACTCAACAGCGGTGCAATCTTGAGCAGTACTTTTGCTCTCTCTAAGCCTTCTCCCTAAAATCGGGATAATCATTGTACCATCTCTTAGGAGGTTGTTTTTTTTTTTAATGGTTTCAGTCTGTGCAAAAGAACTTGGCATAATGCCTGGATACATAATATATGTTTGGTAAGTATTAATATCTAGTCCTTAAAATACTATATTCATTTAGTAAGAAAAAAAAAAGAAGCAGGAAGAGGCAGCATACTAGAGTGGAAAAGCCAGAAAGTATCTATTCTATTTCTACCTCTTATCATCTACGTGACTTTAGCTGAACCCCTTACACTCTCCAATCTACAACTATAAACTGAGCAGAAAATGTGCCTACCTTGGAGTTTAGTACAAGAATCAATTAAGTTAATGTTCCATGGCTTGTTGAAAAACAGACAAAAATTTACACAAAAAGTAAAATACAAATAATTCAATGCATCAGTAATTTTAATAAAAATATACAAGCTACATGTTGAATCCTAATATTCTTCACCACAGAAAATCTTTTTGCCATAAAGAAAAGACAGCTGTTTACTTCCTCAACAGGAAAAAAAGAATGGTCCCCTTCTGAGCTTCCAGAGTTTCTGCCGGGTGAGCCATTGCTTGGAGGAGACAGATCTGTATATTCTTGTCTAAAATCTAATGAGGGTGTACATGTAGTATTAGAAACCGTATTACCAAAAATATGCTGTACATTTCATATAGGAATACAGTGTATGTACTTTATACATATATATGTGGCACAAATATGCATAAATGTTTCTATTTAATGAACACCACGTTCAAAAGAAAAATATAACTATAAAGCCCAGCTATGGACATTTAAAGTAAAGTCTTGACTCTCATGACACTCTCAATTGCCAAAAAAGTCCTTTCAGGATATTGCCAGATGATCTGACCTATTGCTAACAGGATCTTGGTTTTCCAGACATGGGAACATGAGGCAGACATTTCATCCCTTTCTTTAGGAAGAAGCGTTCTTGAGATTATAGCTCCAGTGGGAGAGCTGGAATCCCAGTCAGTGCCACCTCTGCTGTGTGGGCTCCGGTCGGAGGACCAGAGCTACATTAGTAATTTTAACAAGGAAATGTAATATAAATAACTGTCAACTCGGTAAAAGGTTCAATTCTAAAAGGAGTATTAAAGAGATTTCTACAGTTTAATTGGAGTAGCAACACTGGAGAGCAAGCACCATCCCTTGGCCTTAGGAACAGATGAAAAAGGAAGAGACTCAGAGACTTGGCAGAGGGTGGGTGGTGATGGCTGCACATTTTTAGAAGGGTAAGCCCTGCTGTTTTTGGCTTAGGAGTTCTTCTATATGAAATTTGCTATTAAGCATGACATTCTAGAAGCAATTATATGTCTAGGAGTTTCCTCAATTCTACTTGAAATTACTACCTTAGGCAGAAATAAGATATTTTCCTTTGAAGCTATTTTCTTTTTTCTTTTCTTTTCTTTTCTCTCTCTTTTTTTTTAATCTGAGCAATAAAAACAACCATCAGAGCTGCAAACTGTGTGCCACAGAGGTACACCTACAACATAATGGATCTTCCCTCAGTAGTCACTGAGGGTGTGTGGGAGACACAGTGATGCAAGTTTTAAAAATAACTTGCTGTCCTGAAGGGAAAGAGAAATATTTAAAAGCCACTGTAATACAAAGTGGAATGCAGTAAAGTTAAACAGAAATAGTAGGTACATGTAGAAGAAAGTTGCAATGGTATGCTTGTATTTGTCTTTACAGTTTTCATAGGAGTTTTTATGTAGTCCAGGTCCTTGAGTTCTCAAAATAACTGTAATTAATCCATATCATATTATCCCCATTTTACATGGTGAGGAACATAAGGTTTAAGTGATTGCCCCCCGATCTCACAAGTAACAAGTGGCAGACTGGGGATTTAAACCCTCCATCTTCCAACACAATTTCTTGATCATTCCAAAGAAACTCAGTACTCTCTGAGGAGTGTTAAGCTCCTCATTGTAAGTAGGCTTCATCTTGATATGGAAGAGACACATTCCAGTTTCTCATCCTGGGCCCCCCAAACTTCAAAAGTTAAATGGGGTTGAGGAACTAGTCAACTAACCAGGTCCCCCAACCTGTACAGAAAAACAAATGATGTCTTCATCTGGGGAAATCAGCAGGAGGCTCTTCAAATGGTTATGCATAGACCAAATGATTTCTGCATAACAAGTGAGATTCAGTAACACTGAAGCAAGCGCCCAGCTGAATCTCCCTTGCTAACTGCAGGACTTCTGGCCTCTTTCCAAGAAACTCTGTCAGGTTTCTGGAAGCTCAGCCACAAAGGCAAGGGAAGGTTATTTGAGATGGAACCGTTCCAATGTACCTGAAAAGGTCTACTCTTCTCCAGCGGATAGCTGACCTCCCAAGGAGTGTCAGGACTGCTGAGTCACTTGCCTAGGGTTCGGCTCAAAGACTGGCCCCTATTAATGTGGCCTCTCATTGGGGCATCTCAGGAATTTAAGACATTTGTCAGCTACATTCTTTATGTTCAGTTTATAACCTAGGCCTGTGCGGGTCCTTTTGCTTCACTTAACACTTTAAATTTCCAGTAATGGGCATATGCTATGTTCTACATTCTTTCCCCATGAATATATGCTTTTATTCTGGGGGAGAGTTGGGGGAAGCGGTTTAAATACACACACACACACACACACACACACACACACACACACACACACACACACACACACACCCCTTACCTATATACAGCCAAAATTTTGTTTTTACTTAGGAAGTGGTGTTACTTCTACCTTGAACATCTGGCCTTTTCTTTCAGTAGTGGGTCTTCCCAGGGCAAGGAGCAAGAAGCCTAAGGGAGAAGGACTCAGAGAGTCTGTGGCTACGCATTCTTTCTTATTCTTTTGGTCAGTTCTCTTTCCCTTATCATATCTCGCCAGTCACTTGTCCTTTTGGACCAAAATTCCACCGTGGTTTGGGCCCTTTCAGCTAGGCGAAGGACACTTACAGAGGAACTGATACTGGCCTACGTTTTTTTCAAACCTGTAGAGGTGCGAGTCATTTCACTCACCTCCAAAATTATCCAATTCATTAATGAATATACTGGGCTAGAGAAGAATATTCAGTTCCTACAACAAAGTCTAATATAGTGGGCACCAGTTAAGTGCTGCTTAAATTGGTATGAGATTTAATTAGGTTACATGCTTTTCTGCTAATATGAAAAATATTTTCAGTTATAAGTTCTTAATGAAGACATCGACCTTAACATCTATTGGTTGCCCCATGGGCCTGAGATCTTTGCATATTGTACTTAGTAAGTACCTATTATAAGTGAATGAATGAGTATATATTAACCACACTTGGATCTGAATAAATATATCAACACAGCATAAAGAGGCACCTTAATAATGGAATGCATTGAAAGTACACATATATTAGGAAAATTCTTACAACATAGAAAAGCTTACTGTATGTCTTACAATATGTAGTACTTTATAATAGGTGCAATGAGGATCTCTAAGGTGAATCAGACACTGAACTTATGTGAAGAGACTTAGATATAAGTAACACTGAAAAGGGAAGCTGAGAAGTGATTTAAGGGATCTGTGAAGGGCCTCCTGCAGACATCTTTTCTGATCTTCCACGGCTTTGGAATTCCCGTGCCCACCACAGTCAACAGCTCCAAGACGGTTCATCATTTCTTGCCGCCTCATCACATGGTGACAAGGACATTATTCTCCTCGCAAGAACTGGCCTGCTTTGTCTGAGAGAACTGCCTCTCACCTTTCTGAAGAGTTGTTCTTACCCTCTCATTAAACAATACCCCCTTTTCTTTTCTGAGTGAAGCTTTCTCCCTTCAGGAGATACATTCCAGCTTCAGTAGGCTCCCCATGTAGGTTAATGGATTTCTTTTGCACTTTTCAGTTTCAATTCAAATGTAAGCAAATTAGGATTGATTATAGATCCCACTAAACAGTGTGATTTAAAGCAGAGCTTATCCCATTTTTCTCTTCCACCACACCACATGCTTTGCTAACTTCTTGTTGATGTGATTAAGAAACCATACCAGGTTAGCAGGAACACAGATGTTTCTTTTGATATGATGCCAATTAATTGATGGGTAAATACTGCTAACTATGCCTAGGAAAACATTACCTCATATGAGGAACACAGTTGATAACCATTGTTGTATTTAACACAAGAATTGAAAAAGAGACCAGGGTTTTTTCTTTTTGATGAATCCCAATTAATTTTATTTTT
>NC_043708.1:79619569-79635510 GCF_006229205.1 Suricata suricatta | reverse complement strand
AGAGACAGCGCGAGCAGGGGAGGATCAGAGAGAGAGGGAGACACAGAATCTGAAGCAGGCTCCAGGCTCTGAGCTAGCTTTCAGCACAGATCCCAACACGGGGCTCAAACCCACGAACCATGAGATCATAACCTGAGCTGAAGCTGGACGCTTAACCAACTGAGCCACCCAGGGGCCCGGAGAGAGTATTTTAAGCAGGATCCACACTCAACATGGAGCCCGATGCGGACATCATGACTTGAGCCAAAAAAGAGTTGGATATTCAACTGACTGAGCCACCCACGCACCCCTAATTTCATTTTTTAGTTTATATCTCAAACAAAAGTGGTATATCAATGTAGATTATTATGTCAGCTCATCACCTGCATTGATAGACATGTATTCAGAGCAATTCTTCAGGAAAATAGGGCCAGTGGCAGATACGCACGCTTACACACTATGGACCAGATCTAAAAATTGGTAGCATCAGGTCTCAGACACCAGGGCTTATGTATTTGGTTGCTCAGTGGAGTAGGCATAGGCACATGCAATAACTTTTGCTGGCATAATATTAATGGCCTACGTAATTTTACTTCTTTGGAAATGGTACATAACACTTTACCACACAGTCATTTTTCTAAGGCAAGGAATAAACAGAAAGCACATGAACACACTTGCATATTGCTTGTCGGGACAGCTTTCATCATTGCACACAGCTTTCATCCAGAGTTTGTTCTCAGTGTAGTGTTGTTTTGCTTACTTTTCCTTCTTTGATCCTCCTGCTTCTTCCTAACTGGGCTTCCTCTACCAGAAGTATCTAGCAACCTGGGACATTGAACAATCTTTTTTGACTGCTTATAACCCCTGGATCATATGTTGGAAAAAATTGTTCTCATTTTTAATCCCCAATATGCCAACATTTTCTCATATTTGAAGGGCTCTTTAAACTTTCCATTAGTTTTTGTCTTCACTTTATTAGTTTTTGTCTTCTGTTGTTAACAGGTAAAAAAATTCAAGGATCAAATTCTCTCCATAGGAAGCTATTCCTATAATGTTTCAAATCCTGTTATGCAGTTTTTCACAGCTTACATAGTTTTTCATTGTTCGGGGTGGGAGGAGTACATCCTAAAACCTATTTTTTTGGATTGAAAATGACAAGAAAAAATGGTCCAGGTTTATGGGGTTGCCTTGTGAATGGAATGGTAAATGGAATTGAAATTGGATGAGAGAAGTTGAAGTGTGATATGGGGTAATTGAAAGACCAGAAAGATTGGGGTTGGCAGAGGAGGAGGACCGAGGGGAGATAAACTTTACTTTTATAATGGTGCGTGGCTGTCGAGGCGCTGAATGGAATAGCACTGCTCCACTCATGCCTCCCAAGAAACTGGTTTGGGTGGTCCTTCACCCTCAGCTGAGCTGCAGAATTCCAGATGCAGAAGCATATTTTCTATAGATAGTAGTTCAAGGTCTAGTAAACTTTGTAAAGTAAACTTTGACATTCAGTTCCAAGAGCTCTTTTTGGCTTATACCTCTGTTTGAAAAGTGTAATTCTGGTCTTGGCAACTTCGATTTATAAAGAAAAGAGTATATCAAATCTCTGAGTACAGAACCAAGTACTCGGGAACTTTCTCACCAGTATTTTCTTCAAAGCCTCAACGAATTATCAGACAACCTTAAATATGATGAGCTGACAATTTATAGAAGTCCTGTAACCATCACTCTCAGTAACTTGAACATTTGTATTCCTACTGCCTAACCTTGAAATTTCTCTGCGTCCTAATTTCTATAAACTACATTCGCCTCCACCTCAACTACTACAAGCCTCAGTTAAGGGGTCATCCTCTCATGGAAGCTGTCAACTCATAACTTCCATCTTAATCCGTTGTACTTTTTCATTTCTGATTAACTTCATAATTATGCTTTCTGACCTCAAAATGTATTGAGCACCTACTCTATACCAGGTATTGCTCTAAATACTGTAGATATAAAGATGAAGTTAGGACAAGTGGCCACTTCCTCATGGAACTCAGAGTTGAATGAGAGGGACAGATTAATTAATGGGTTATGATAATATGTCTCATTAATTATTTATGTAGAAGGATTCAGGGGGTCAGAAGACAGCGTAAGAAGAGCTTATTAGGGTGGTAAGCAAGATAAGAGATCCTAAAGCAGGTAATATCTGAGCTAACTCCTAGAAGTGGAAGACTAAGGGTCAGGCTAAGGGCGAGGTTGGGAGTTGTTCTAGACAGAGGATTTTTCACTTTCTAATGCAGAGTTTAATACTTCAGCACTGATCAGTCAGTTTCACTGACAACGTTTATACTATAAATATGCCATAGCTTTTATTGTAATGCATGATTTAAAAAAACTGTCACTCAGAGGATAATAGCAAATATTGCTCATCTCTTTTAGCTGCTACTCTTCAGAGACACAGGTGGGAACCTGTCTGGAAACTAATCCAGTTGGCAATCACATTTGCAGATACTGTAGTTTTATCACAACCTTTCCTCTTCTGGGAGAACAATAATAATTTTAATAACCTATATCTATTGCTTCTTGCTAAGGCTCAAATGTAGTTTCTTTAGCTTCAGAACACCTCTACGTAGTAGGTGGTGGTGGTGGTGGTGTTTTACAAGTGAGAAGGAAATTAAGTTAGTAGCTAATAAATGTCTAATAAATAGAGGAATCAACATTTGCAACCAGTCATGTGACTCTAGCCTGTACTCTTCGTGCTAGGTTCTGCAGCAAGTTATGATTAGGTACATTTTGTCACTTGAAGACCAGAATAAAGACATCTCGTGGTCAGGGAAAACTTATACTCACACTTCAGTGACCATCTCAACTATAATTTCTTGTAATTCCTTCCCTACTGTAGCCAATAAAAATTGTTTAGTTTCTCTGCTTAACATGTGCATGGGATATGCTAAAATAGAATATCGGCTGAATCCATAAGTGAATGAATATTTCTATAACAATACAAATTTCTGTCATGGCAGGTCTTATACTGGTTATAGTATAACCAGTGGTTATAACCATTGAATTATGGTTACAGTAGTGTTTATACACTTACCTGCATGTTAGACTGTGTACTTCTTGACAAAAGAGATCAATTTTGTTTTGTTTTAAGAGAGAGAAAGTGCAGAGGGAGATAGGGAGAGAGAATCCCAAGTAGGCTCCATGTGGAGCTCCATCCCCAAATGCTGGGATCATGACTCCAGCCAAAATGAAGAGTCAGATGCTCCACCAACTGAGCTACCCAGGTGCTCCTGAAAGAGATCAGTTTTAATCATCTTTTTATTCCATTTCCTAGCAGAAATTCTGGCATACAGGTGCTATATAAATGTATACTAAAATGAGCCACTTAATGAATGAATGAATGGGTGGATGAATGAATGAATGGATGGATGCTAGAGAGGAGTGCTACAAGTAGTCCGAAATCCCAACAGTGTCAGGGTGTACTCTGTTGTATGCCTAGACATCCTCAGCTTGTATCTCATTTTCTTGCATACAGTAGCTATGAAAGACATCTAGTACTTCTTGAGGATCCATGTGCTTCCTTTCATTTATATGGTGTGATAGGACTGGTTCTGGCTCTGAACCAGAATGATATGTGTCACTTCGGGCTTACGTTTTTAAGAGTAGGTGAGTCCTCTCTACTTCCTCTCTTATCCTTGTACAAAAACTTAGAGATGACGCATTGAGATGAAGGCCTCACATGATGGAGGGAGCCAGGATACCTGTGTTATTGGATAGAAAAAGCTGCCCCGACGAATCGCTGGAACTACAGAGTACTTTGTGAATGCGATACAAACCTTTTTGGGGGATAAAGCATTGAGATTTGGTGACTTATTTATTACTGCAACATAATCTAGCCTAATGGGATTAATACAATGAATATTCAGTAACTGTTGAATGAAAGTCTAGGCCGCACCATTACCTGTGATGTTGACTGGCCTTGTTCCCGTACTGAACATGGCATCAATTTTTGTTCTTTATGCCATTGGTTAAAGCCGTGTGGCCTTTCAGAACCAAGCATGGTCAAGCCCTAGTGTGAAAGTTTTTCTGCTTAGTCCTCTGACCTAAGTGTTGCAAAACATGCATATATTCCTATCTCCCAGTTAGTTAAATTACAAGAAGGATTAGAATAGAAAACGAAGCAGAACCAAATCTTGGGGTTAAGCGTTAATTGCACATGAATACTGGCATATTAGTTGTTTGTGCCTTTCAAAGAGCTGGAGCAGACAAATCTGCCTAAAGTTTACCAGTCTACAAAATGGATGTTTGATTCATACAGTCACATGTGGATATTCATCCCTTCCCACCAGTAGAGAGTTATTCATTCGTTCATTAAATATTTAGTGAGCACTCACTCAGGGCTACTAAAATGGCCACAGCAAGCAAAATTGATTGGAGTTTTTGTTCATCTGCAGATGTTTCTTGGACTTATAGGCCAATTTTAATTCAAAGCAATGTAATTTGTGCAGTCTGGAGTTTTACAGGCGGTAACTTGTATAGCAGACTTAGCATAATGCTTTAGGTTTCTTTTCCTTCTGTTTACATTCATGGCTGTGGTTTGAAAGTGTCTTGGAATCTTAGTTTTCTTATCAGAGATCTCACTTATTTGGACAAGTAGACCCATGGTTTTTTAAAAGGCACAACTGCTTTCTTGTTTTTCAGGCATTAAGCAAAATCACCCTAAGGGTCGCCCATTAACCCTCTGGCTGATGAAGCAGGGTGGTTTCGATACATAATTCATTCTGGTGGAATAAATGAGTTGCAACTTGTTGGATGCTTCTCTAGCAATAATGGGCTTAAGTGCATCATCCATGTTTTGTTTTTCTTTTGACAGAGTCTTGTGTTTTTTGGCTATTGTTATTTTCAAACAATTTAAAAATGGGGGCTGGAAGCCTGCCAACTTCACCCATTTCTCACTGAATTTAGCAGGTTTGAACCAGGTTCTCCTGACCAAATCATAGCATGATCGAGTAGGGTCTTGCTGCATGGGACCTTAGGCAGTGGCAGGAGCTGGCCTCTAGCTCAGGGTTCCCCATTAAAGAGCTTAGGTAGTCAGAAAAACAAGGAAGAGGTACGTTTATTGCCTGTATTGGGTAATCTAATCTGATGCCTTGGGGTAAAGTGAGTGAAAGCCAGACAACCTTTCTGTAAGTTCCTTTGAATGGGAGCTGGCAGCATCTAGAACCGGCAACTTTCCATCATGGAATATCCATTAACCTTGTTTATCTCTGGAAAAACACTGCCCTGCTTCCACAGTCGGCTGCTTGTCAAAGCACGGTGCGCGAGATCATCTTCGAGTTCAAGGAGAGACTGAACTTTTCAGCTATGGGGAAAGTAGAGTCCTGGGGTATTGATTTTTTTCTTTGTTTTGAGATTGCAAGCAACATGCAAAGTATATGATCTGAAAATGGGGGACTTATTCAGAAAAGTCCTTCTTAGATTCATAGATCTCGTATGGACAGAGCTTCCCCCACTCCCTCCTCCCCCTTTTTTTTTTTTTTGCCCAGCTCTTCCTAGAGTTCATGAGTGTTCTTTATATCTTGGAAGCTAAAAATGAACATAAGATTCACATTCTTATCTTGATTTTCCAATTTCCCCTTGACACCATGTCCCAGTACAATTTTCCTGGCTAGTTCTTTCTCTCTTGTTCATTCAACATGCGTGAACATATGGATGCAACATGCGTCATTCAACATGCGTGATTTTTCAACACATTTAGAATTACAAAGCTGTCTTTCATCTTTCTTCACAGCCACCTGATGGGTGTTTAATGTACATGTTTATTAGTGAGAGAATCTAGATTAGAGTTGAAAAAGAGATATTTTGATCAAACTTGTGAAATATGTTATTGCCAGGAACAGTTAGTAAACCTGAAAACAGGCTACAATATGACGTTTTAAGTTACCATATGTAGCAATCCGCCAATAAGAAAGGAAACCATTTTCTTGGTTGATTAACTGCTATCTCACCTCAAGACTTTTGAGGTAGATGAGTAAGGATGCTGTTGAAACTGATGTAGAAATCTTAATTTTTTTATGGCAATTCACTTATAAATGTATCCTTGTAGAAAATAACCCTGAAAGTTCAGCTTAGTTTTAAAATATTTAAAAATGAGTCAGAGAATATGGACTTGGACAGATAGTACTCTAGTTATACAGTTTGTCCCTTAGTCTCTAATCAGCACAGTTTTAAATACTAACTCTCAAAAAAACAAAAAAATCAAGGATGCCACAGAATTCTATTATGCTACTTAACGATTATATCAGGAAATTCTTTGTCATATCTAAAGTAAAGCCTAATATTCTATATTTCAAATATGTTTTTCTCCATTATTTGATAAAAATCATATGTATAATATAGTTAAGCACAACATAAATAATAAATATCATTATATGTATTGTTACACATATAGCATTAAAATACATTATTAGCAGAACAGCATTTATCATAATAGAATAGTTTTGTTCAATCACATTGGAAGAATAAAGGATATTGTCAGCTTCAAAATAACTTTATCATTTTATGCTATTGGCTGTCCAATTAAATACCCATGAGACAAACTTAAGAATATGTAAGTTTAGTTGTGAAAATCTTTGGGGCATTTCTAGTGGGCCAGTCATTGTGCTGGTTGCTTTCACATGTTATGTGATTTAATTTCTATAATAGTTTAGTGATACAGGAATTTCCAGAACCCCTTTACAAATGTATCCCATACAGGGCATTAAAACACATGATAAAGTTCAACTAGCTGAAGCAACACAGTCACCGAAGCAAAATGTCTTGAGGTCATAAGAACTCTCGTGACTTAACCAGACAATTCTGTATCCATAATTGGTTCATTATGAAAAAAAACCCCAGGACAAAACAAAAAAATTCAAACAAAAATAGAGACCTCTTTTGAAGAGAGAAGATTAGATTAGAATTAGAGTCCAGAGGTAGAATACTGCTTAAGTTATCTACAACCTTGTGAGCTGATATGGGTTGTGTTAGAACCACAGTTTTTTCTTAATCTGTGAAGTCAATTAAAGAGTCATAATGAATTTTTTTTAATGTTTTGACTATGACCCATAGTAAGAAACACATTTTACATCACAGCTCAGTACACACACACACACACACACACACACACACCAAACACAAAGTTTCACCAAAGACTACTTATTCTTACTATGTATAATGCATCCTGATATTTTCTTCCTTGTCCTATTTCACTTTTTTTGGAAAAAAATTTAATGCTTATTTTTGAGAGACCAAGACAGCATGTGTAGAGGAGGGCCAGAGAAAGAGGGAAGGAGAAGCCCAGGCAGGCTCCAGGCTCTGAGCTGTTAGCACAGAGCCCAACATGAGGGTTGAACCCATGAACTCTGAAATCATGACCTGAGCCAAAGTCAGAGGCTTAACCAACTGAGCCAGCCAGCACCCCTGTTCTATTTCACTTTTAAAAATAATGTGTGTGACTTACTGAAATTATTTCCGAACCAACTGAGGAATACTAATCTACAGTTTTGAAAACACCTTAAGGTCTTAAAAATAAATTATGATCATCAATGTTATGTTTGACCACTATGCAAAAATCAAACCCATCTCTGCCAACACCCACTCAAAATGGCCATCGCTTTAAAACAGCTGCTTTATCTGTACATATTTTAAACACATAAGATAAAATTTAACTGATTCTTTGTGTGTGTTTGAAAAATTATATATTTCAGGAAAAAAATAGTGAAGTCCTGAGCTATTGAATAATATGTAAGAGCAAAGGACAGCATGATTCATCGAACAAATATGCTTATTATTATCTAGAATATCACAACAGGAGGTAGCTATGAAGACCTTGTTTGAGCAGTTCTCAAAGTGCAGGATTTACATTTAGCTTTGTTAAAGGCAATAAGAGAATTGATACACACTTTCACTACATCTTTTGTAAGAAAAAAAATAAGGTGATCATTCCCTGTGCTTTGGGCAAGATTTGCAAGGAGAAACCTTTATATTTTCTAATAAGGCAATAGACATTCCAAGAATTCAAGGCATTTTCATCAAGAATATGCTCTTATTTGTCAAATGACTTATCCTGTTTAGTACGTATTTACTTTGCTGGGAATTCATTTATTATTGAATAGTCAATCAGTGAGTCATTCCACAAATGTCTATTGAGGTCCTTCTATATGCCCCTCTTTGGGGATAAAGATATCTAAGACAGATGAAATTTCTGCTCTCACCAAGCTTTCCTTTCTATGAAAACTCAGTGGGTCTTCACATCTATTCAGTCAGATGAAATGCTATGGCATTTTTATTAATGCATAGATGGAAGAGTGTTAACAAAACTTTATATAAATTAATGTATCATGGATAAGGCTCAGGACTTGGAGTTATCACAAAGGAATTGCATATGTGAAAATTTGAATTTTGTATATTAGTGTTAAAAATATGATAAGCGCTTGGGTGGCTTAGTCGGTTAAGTGTCTGACTTTGGCTCAGGTCATGATCTTGCAGTTTGTGCCTTTGAGCCCCACATCGGACTCTGGAGCCTGCTTTGGTTCTGTGTCTCCCTCTCTCTCTGCCCCTCTCCCAGCTCATGCTCTGTCTCTCACAAATAAATAAACGTTAAAAAAATTTTTTTAATTTGATTTGTTTCAGATAATGCAGTACAAGACTATTGAAGTGTGAAGGGGCGGATGAGATCTGGCAGAGGACCGTTAAGGGTAGGTAAACACGTGGATTTTTGTGTGGCAGATAAGCAGTAGGCAGCTGGCCTAAGCCGTAACTTGGGTTTCCTTCGAGGGAGTTCATGAACTAACAAAGGAAAAAAATTTATCTTCACTAAACTGTTACTAAAATGTGCCATTTCTTTCATTTTTGAAACAACATCTAACATCATAATTCTTGCTACCTGTAATTTGGTCTGGTAGATGTCATAGATATTTGCATTTTCCATTACAGGGGCTAGAGATGATATCTTGAAATATTGTTTGTGCTGCTTAGTGGATTGAAATTACAATACTTATTGGTTACTAGAGCTTGTTATTTACTGTACTAAAAATGATACATATTCATTACATCTCAAATTTATTTTTCACCATGTTTTGAGAACTGTGTTTCAGTCTGATTGGTTTGCTTTGTAATCTCAGTGTTTTATGTTACACATGTGAAGACATTATTATGGGAAGGGTCCACAGACTTTCCAGACTGGCAAAGGGGTTTATATCACAAAAAGAGTAGGATATCTTGCTCTAAAGCAAGAGACTGCAAACTCAGATACCTAAAAAAACAGGCGGATAGCATCAACTGACTGGAAAGAGAGAGAGAGATCCCTTAGAAGACTAATATAGCAATCTAGAGAGATGAAAATTGCTGTGGGTGGGTGGGTGGGTGAGGGTCCTTGAAAGCCCAATAACTTACATCCCTGTATTCCACCCAAATGTAGATCCAACTGAATAAAAGCTGAAGGAATAAGTCAAGCCGAGTCTAAAATATCACCTTCTTAGGGAACAAACCCGGTATTAGAAAATGTGGCTTATTTCCTGGCTGTGACACCTGCAGGGGGCGCCATTCAAGTGGATTGTAAAGTGAATGAGCCCCCTCGAGTCTTGGAGCACACAATCAGCGCCACAGTCACATGCTGCTGCCACTCCACCCGTGGGGCCTCAGATGCTGATTCCTGCCTGGACTTAAACCATCTTACCCAGCACTGCTGGTTTGGGCAGGTCTCCTCAGGGATGAGAGTTGGCCCTGGGAGGCCTTGAAGTGGGCTAGAACAATGCATTAATTAAATTGACTTCAAGGCCAGAAATGCTCTCCCCATTCTCTTTCCCTTCCCAAGTCCTGTCTCACTACAGCTGTCCAATAGAGCCTGTCAGAGGTTCTGCAATAAAGTGTGGAAAGAAACTCAATTAATAAAATGCTAACCATGTGGAGATGCCCTAAATTTGAATATAATTCATCCCATTGTAATTGCTTCAGGAAAATTAAAATCCAGACAATGATCCATTTATGAGTTTAATTCTAAAATGACAAAACCCAAAGTAATTAAAGCCTGAAATCAGATTCTCTTGCTCTTAGGAGTTAAAAGTCCAAAGTACCTAACTGTCCTCCTGATCTGCTCTCTAAGTGCTGCACTGAGGGGTTTCTGTCTTGGCAGAGTGAGGGGCTCTGGCAGGGCCTGTAGCTGGGGCTTTTCTTTCCTTGCAGCTGTCGTGGTTCCTGCAGAAAATATACTGTTGGGTGCTGGATTGCTGCTCATGGATTTAGCTGGTTAAAAGTTTCAAAAAAGTATTTTCCCTAGTGGACCACACCCACCACATTGAGAAGAGAAGCCAACTCTACCCCCTTAAGCACTTACTTCAGAAAAAGTTACATTCCCAGGATATGGGGCTTAGTATGTCATCAAAGACCTTGGCCCAAAATGCAGTGTCCAAATGAAGGAGAGGCGGGGCGTGTGCTGGTGTGGAAGAGAGAATAATGGTCTCCCAAAGATGTGAACGTCCTAATCCCTGGGCACTGTGATGTTACCTTACATGGCACAAGGGAACACATGGATACAATGAAGAATTTTGAGATGGGGAGATTATCTTGGATTATCTAGGTGGGCCCAACAAAATCACAAGGGTCCTTATGAGAGGAAGGCAGGAGGGTCCAAGGAAGTTTGAGGATGCTATCCTACTGTCTTTAAGGATGGAGGAAGCGGGCCAGAGCCACAGAGTATTAGGGGCCTCTGGATGTTGGGAATGGGAAGGAATGGGATTTTCCTCTAGAGACTTCATAAGGAATGCAGCCCTGTCACTGCCTTGATTTTAGCCCCAGCAGGTCCTGTTTTGGACTTTGGGCCATCAGAAGTGGGTAAGATAATACATTCGTGTTGTTTTAGGTTACTGTTTATGGCAACTTGTTACAGCAGCAAAAGAAAGCTAATATAGATTGTTCAAAAACTTGAGTTCTGGTACAAGCCAGACTCAAGTACAAACTACATTCAGTCCCAGCATGGCCACCTCCTCAGTGTGCAGCCTTGAGGCCTCCCAACATGTGCTGAGATCCCTGAATCACCAGCACAGGTGTGCTCTGACCAGCCATTGTACTGTTTAAAGCCAAGGTTTCACCATGGGATTGCTTGTGCCCACTGAAGTCCAGGCCTTTTCTAGGTCCTGTGCAGTGGGTGCCTGATGAGGTCAGTCCCATGTATGTGCCTTGGCTGAGCCCCAGGTTTTTGGAAACCCATGCTGCCATGGTGTTGAGGCTCAATTTTCCAGATTTTTTCCCTGAGACTTGTGTCTTTGCTGAGGGCCATGTACCTTTGCTTTTAGGTTGTGACAGCCCATAAAAGAAAGAAACAGAGTGCCACATATAAGAAACAGTCCATGCAAAGCAACCACAGGACAAGTTGTAATCATCCATCACAGTTGAAATATCATGCGACCTAAAGCTGAAGGCTCCTTTTCCAAGTCACAGAGTTTTAAAAGAAGCCAAAGTGCAAAAAATCAACATCACAGGCCAATAAAAGCCTTTGCAGCCCACTAAGGTCAACACATCTTTCCCATACATAAAAAGCCAAAGCC
The DNA here is from genome assembly GCF_006229205.1 of Suricata suricatta. Taxonomy (NCBI): domain Eukaryota; kingdom Metazoa; phylum Chordata; class Mammalia; order Carnivora; family Herpestidae; genus Suricata; species Suricata suricatta. Next base: position 79,623,970 of record NC_043708.1, on the reverse strand, counting down.
CCTCAAGATGTTTTAACATGTTTATTTCATTCCTCCACATTCTAGCCATTTATTTCTCAGTGTTCCCAACCAATACACCAAATGTTGGGAAGTGCTTGGAAAAATCCCAAGTTCAAACACACTTGAGAAATAAGACAAAGAAATAAGGCAAGCATAGATGACAACATCATTTTTATGACTTATAAAGCTGACATTAGAGGGTGCGGTTTGTATATGCTGTCAAGACAAAAGCAAATGAGGGTACAAACAGGGTCCAGGAGTGCAGACATAATGCGTGTTCTTCTACATGGAAAGAAGCATGAACAGCTGGTAAAGCTCTCTCTACTGATGCACATGAAGGCCTGCCTTAGATTGACATGGTAAAGAAGACTCAGCTCAGGCAATAAGTTACATATGGTGTTTGGGTTAATTGGCTGCAATGATTATGGTACACAGGCCATTTCAAATTGTGTAAGTGCCCACCCCACGAACTTCCAGTCTCTGAAATCCACTTGTTAGACCTAATCAGAATGTTTCCAGAGTAGTGGAAAGAACTTTGCAATACCAGTCAAGTGATGATTTTTATTTTTTTTTACTATGATGTGAGTAAACACTGAATTAATCCCAATTGACAGGGACCTGACTCACAGTTGCCTAGAAGACCCTGTTGGAGGTGACACTGGAGAAGACACAGCATTTGTAGAATCTTTATGGGCTACAAGATAAAATCAAATGAAATTCTCATCCCTAAAACTCATTTATAAGACTCTCCTTTAATTTTTGTTTTAAGTGGTTCATATGAATGTATTCAGAAGAGCCTAGCCTGTTTTAAATAGAATTTGATTTCCTAGCCTGCATTCATTTAATTGCATGGGGAAGAGATAACTGAAATGTAAAGGTTAATTTACATGAAACTTTCTGAGCTCAGAAGTGTGTAGCAAGTGATGCCAGTGATGTGTTCATCAATCCCTAAAGAATCTGGAACCAGTTAAAATAGAGCTGGTAGAAGAGTGTGTTTACAGCTGATGCACTTCCTTTGGTAAAGCTGGATTTTGCCCCGCACAGGAAAAGCACACTGCTCTACTTGATTGGTTCTGCATTTCAAGTCTTCTGGTCTTATTTTCATTGTCAGCTACTGCTTGAAAGTTTATTCATGGTTTGCTGACTCACCACCCTAGCCCATCTGTATTCTCTGGTGGTATCTGAGAGTAATTCATGTTGCTCAGATTCCTGTATCTGTAACTTCTTGGTGAGCGCGGGCTCTGCAATGGGGCAGAGCCTAGGAGGAGCCGAGACCCCGGGAAGCCGCTTTTTGCCAATGTGAATCAAGGATGTTGATGTGGAATGGTTTGGACAGCTTAAGGGAAATCCATCACCACCACTGAAAAAGCTATACAACATGTGTGTTCAACTGATGTTCAGCCGGGAGCTGTCTCCATGAATCCAGGAGGATTAAAAAAAAAAAGAAAGGAAGCTTTGTGCTATTTAAAATTCTATTTTAAAAACACAAGGATACTACTTTAGACTATAGATCCTTTCAAATAGTTGTGGTATTTTAGGTTTTATCTCCATGTTTACTCTTTTTTTTTTAAGGGGGGATTTCTAGTGAAGCAGAGTCCTTGTGAACATTGTTGATTTCATTACTTTCAGGAAGGATGAATTGTGATGGTCATTTCTTGTGCCTAACATACTTGTTTCTTGGGAACTTCCCTTGCAGAGTATCTTCAGGACCCAATAGAGTTAGTTTTTGGAGCAGCAATGCCTACTTAAGAACAGGGGCTTAAAACCAGGAAGGTTGGAATTCCACAGCCTTTGAGCCCCAGAATGGACACATTGATTTGGCTGCAGAGTGGTTAGGATTTTTGTAGCTTCCTGCTGCTCCCAGCCCTGGTTTGATGGATTCTGATCTCCAGTTGCTTCAGGAAAGCACCTGCTGCAACTACCCCAGCCAAGCAGGCTTTTGTGTACTGACAACCTGTACTTATTTTTCTGTTTGTGGACTAAAATATCCCTGCCAGCAGTTCTCTGTCTGTTGCTTTGTTTACCTCTTTTTGTCTTTTGATTCAGTCTTGATCAAGGCTAAGAGTCCAAGATTGCCTTGGAAATTACTTTCTCTCTCATGGCAGGGATGCATGGGTATGCTTGTATATTATGTCTGTGGGCAACATGATACCCTGGCAAAGTATGAGGTTCCCCCTTCCACGGTAGCCATGGGCTTGTTCTTCAGTGGAAGGCTGGGGTGTGGCTGATCCCATTACAATCTGAAATTGTGACTAAAGAGAAAGAGAGCAGGAGAGACAGTAATTCTTGTGGCTTCTAAGAAATGACCATCATTGTCTAGAATGGTGTCCTGGCCTGAATCATCATGGAGCTAAAGCTTGGGCTAAAGGGTCTGAATTGTGTGATGTGGCCTCAGCATAGCTCAGTGCTGCTTCATTAGATAAGAGTCTCTCAAAGCTTTCTGAGGAAGTCACCTCAGCCTCAAGACATTCTGGAACCTCACAGACCCAAAGTTGGGAGAGAAATGAGACCCAGGTTGAATGACTTGACTAAGCTTTGGGGATGGTCCCTGAGAAGGGCAGCCAACAGATCAGAATACAGGATCCAAAGGGGTTGTGAATAAGGCGGACTTTACTGTTCCTGTTCTTAGGGGTCATCTAGTAGGTAGAGATTGGCAGTAGGGCTTCTTGCAGCAGGAATAGAAAACATTAGATTGATGATGTCTTCCTGGGTCCATTGGGATAGAACTCCAATTAAAGGTCCGGATTAGTGGCCTGGCCAAGCTGATGTGTCGGACCAGAATCAAGCCAGCAGAGATCAGGACAGGATTCTGGAGTCAGCAGGGAAGAATCAGAGCATGGAGTGGGCACATGAGGCAGAGATCAAAACAACAAGGAGAACATCAGAGGGAATTAAAGGGGAGTTCAACTCAGTGTGAGCATGAGCTCCCATGGCCCACTTCTGGGACTAGGTCTTCAGCAGCATCTCTGAGCCTCAGCACTGTTGACGTTTGGGGATAGACAATTCTTTGTTATGGTGGATTGCCATCTGCATTGCAGGGTGTTGAGCAGCATCCCTCACCTCTACCCACTATTTGCTAGTAATACTTCCTTAGTTGTGGTGACCACGAGTCCCTCCAGACATTGACAAACATCCTCATGTGGAAAAAATCACTCCAGTAGAAAACCACTAGTCAACAGCAAAAGTTGAATTCCTGTCTACATACAATGTTCTGGTGGGACCACTTGTCTTCATCAGGATTCATTAGGAATGAGGCACAGGTGATGGTCAATTAAAGGGTCTGAGGACCTGCAGATAAGCAGAAGGAAGACCTGACAAAAACTATATAAAAGTCTCTAGTGCTGAAAACTTTCATATGAGATAAAGTGTTGTTGGAGGGGGAAGAACTGTAATTTTGCTTGGTGTTAGAAAGAAAGGAGAGAAAGCTCTGCAATCTGGTATGCTTTTGAATGGAGACTCTACATGTAAATTGAGGACTGAGCTTAGATGGTTATTTAATAATGAAGTCTGTGCTTGTTATTCTGCCTTAATGGTCCAGTCTCTTCTGGGTTGACTGATGTCACTGTGGGAAGCCTGTAGTCACAACTATGATTGTCCATCAGTAAGAGTGCTTTTAAGGCTCATCTAAACTCTATTTAAAGAAGAACATCCAAGACCCAGGCTGCTTTTCATGCTGAATCTTATCCCAAGTTTACCTTTTCCTGAGAGTGACTTTCTAGAACTAGGCTTGAGTTGAGACCAGTGAACCCTGCCCTTGAGCTTCTTTTCTAAAAATCATGATCACCACTGTGGCTTTTTACCTGCCATGTGTTCCCAGGGATGGGCTCATGCAGTCTGCCTCAGGAGACCCTCAACCTCCAGGAACTTGGCCATTTCAAATTGCTGGATGACTGATGTTTTCTGTGGTCATTTTGATTTTTCACATAGCACATCTTTCCTTTCAGAGAAGGAGTTATATGTCACATGGTGTGAGCAAAGAAGTCAAATTCAGGACAGAGGGTACCTGCCTGGGTATGAGCCAAGAAGTACCGCAAATACTTATTTCTCGATACATAGGCAGCTCCCAGAACTCATGTGAACACTGCACTTCAGTTTGCTAGAAGGGCCACATTAGAAACCTGAATTCAGGGGAGAACTGCCTCCCCATGCCTACCATCACCATCTCAGGCAGTGATAGTGAGTGTGACATTTGAGCACGAAAGCAGCAGGGGGCAGGAATTTAATACACCATCTTGTTAGTTAAGTGAGAAGGAAAATGGGGTGCCTGGGTGGTGGCTCAGTCACTTAAGCGTCTGACTCTTTAATTTTGGCTCAGGTAATGATCTTACCTTTTATGGGATTGAGCCCTGTGTTGTGCTTTGTGCTGAAAGCATGGAGCCTGCTTGGGATTCTCTCTCTCTC
>NC_043708.1:79601151-79619469 GCF_006229205.1 Suricata suricatta | reverse complement strand
AACACCCAGTGCTCTTCCCCACAAGTGCCCTCCTCCATCACCACCACCTCTTTTCCCCCCTCCCCCTTCCCCTTCAACCCTCAGTTTGTTTTCAGTATTCAATAGTCTCTCAAGTTTTGCATCCCTCTCTCTCCCCAATTCTCTTTCCCTCTTCTCCTCCCCCTGGTCCTTCATTAGGTTTCTCCTGTTCCCCTGTTAGACCTATGAGTGCAAACATATGGTATCTGTCCTTCTCTGCCTGACTTATTTCACTTAGCATAACACTCTCGAGGTCCATCCACTTTCCTACAAATGGCCATATTTCATTCATTCTCATTGGGATGGCATTAATTTCATTTCTGCTTTCTAAGAAAATCTCAAGCAGCAAAAGTTAATGTTGTTTAAGTGAGAGATGAAGAAGCCACCAACTGGGGCACTGGGTGGCTCAGTGGGTTAAGCGTCCGGCTTTGGCTCAGGTCATGACCTCACAGTTCATGAGTTCGAGCCCTGCGTCACACAGCTAGCTCAGAGCTTGGAGGTGGTCTTCGGATTCTGTGTCTCACTCTCTCTCTGGCCCTCCCCTGCTCATGCGCTCGCTCGCTCACTCGCTCTCTCTCTCTCTCTCTCTCTCTCTCTAAAAAATAAATAAAACATTAAAAAAAAGTGACCAACTGACACACAGGGTGGTGGTGTCTTGGCCTTCCCTCCTCTGCTGCGCATTCTCTTCATGTTTACTTTCTTCTTTGATTGCTAGGATTCAATGCTGTTTAGTTAGGGGAAAAACACTCTTTCTACTTGAATATTTTTAAATAAGATTTCTGATCCATTAGGCACTTTCTTCTAACTAATAAACATCTGTACACAGATTGTAAAACTACATTTGGAGAGGTAGTGAGGGTAGAACTTTGCTTAAACTCTGTGCGTTCCTCTTTTAGGATCAACAGAATTCCTTACACTCCAGGTATATTCTGAGTTTATTTTGTATCATTTAAATGCTTGTACTTTTTTTCTTTTAATACTTTTTGATACCGGTTTGAGGAATGTGTGCAAGAGAGACAAAAAGATAGAGTGTTTTTCTTTCAGTGTCTCAAAAGATTTAACTTGGTTATTCAGGAATGATCTCAATTTTGTTTTGCACATATTTTTCTTTGAATTTTATCCAGAAATTAAAGCCTGGATTAATTTTTCTGTGGTTAAGACCTGTTTTAATTTTAGTAACTTCAGTCTATGTATATTTTAAGAGGAGAGGTCTAGTAAGTCCTAATTTCCAGTTCTGTCCTTATATACCGCACAGTATTTCCAGCGAATTGGCCTGCTGCTTGGTGGCCTTTGAAACATGCAAGCAAGTCATTGAAATGAGGACCAGCAGAAGTTTTGTCTTTCCTGTTTACTAAGCGTACTTTCCAGGACTCCTTCCTGACAGCATACCCCAGTCCTTGGAACTCGCCAGTAAACACTCAAACTAAACACTGCTTTCACTCACTTAGGCTTCTGGGCTCCTCTCCACTTGCCTTTTAGCTGTGTGGCAGAATGTGGTGTACAGAATACTGAGGTCTAGGGAACTGGATAGATCTTAGACCTCCTCAGCAGCTCTGAAACTGGGAAATTGGAGACATTTAAAATCCACACTTTGGATTTATAAAGGTTTCAAGACTCAAAAGTGCTGACTTCTTGCTCAATCTCATTTTCACCATAGAATAAAGGAATCCTGTAGACTTTATAATCTGTTGAATGCAAGGTTATAATAAAAGAAAATTTGAATTCCAAGAGCCTCATGTGGAAACTTGACTGGTGGAAATGACGCCCTTTAATCATGTGTGAAACACTGAAAGTTGACTCAAAACTTTCAAGTGATACAAATAGTGTACTAGAAGACACAAGTCCCTCTCGTGGTCTCAGAGTACCTTCCTCTACCCTTATACAGGATGAGGGCTCAGTCATGTCAACCAGAGGGATATCAAGAAGCTCTTGGAAATACTCTTGTGGAGAACTCTCCCCCCCCCCCACCTCCTACCATGATGTTTGATGTTCCCACTTTCCCCATTGGGAAAGTGTTCTCCATTCAGTTCCCCTTATCCTGTTCTTCCTTCTCTGCCCTTGGAAATTAAATATATTTCTTCTTGTTCAGATATAAACAGAGATGTGAGAAAGGCCAGTAACCTCTGTTTAAGGAAACATTCTTTCCTATATGATATGGTGTTGATGTTCTAACATAGGACATTCTATTTAAGATTATGTAAAAATGTTTAATTTCCAACTACTAAGGTTAACACATCTTAAAAAAAAGCAATTTAGTACTTGAAATCTTATGATAAAAAGTAAAGGAGTTGATAGAGGAATTATTATATTTAGGTTTTTTTTTTTTAAAGCTATTTAGCCAATAGCTATTACTGCAAATGGATCTTAGTAAGAACAAATGAACGAACGAAAGAAATAGGTGTTCTTGCCAAATTACTTTTTAAAAATTTATTTATTTGTTTAATTCAGTGACATGAGTGAACTGAACCCTTCTGGGAATAACTGTCAGGAATATGAAGACCTTGAGAGTTTGTCAAGGTAAAAACATATCTTACTCCCCTTTGTGTTCAGTTTCTCCTCTTCCTCGCATGCCCAGTGTGGCTCCTGCGACCCCCCAGGCCTGTACACTATTGTTGAGTGAAGAAATGTGGAAACAGACAGAAATGATTCCTTGACTGAGTGTGTCTGTGGGAGGAAGCCTGTGGGTGCACAGTGGCAGAAGTCTGAAATCTGGATAAGCGTTCCTGGCAAGTGAGAGGGAAGCATCTAGTTAGGCCTAAGAGCGAGGCCACAGATAGATGAAACTGCATTCATATTAGTGGAAGAGTGTCTTGAATTTTGCTCTAAAAATTTCATGGGAAGGATTTTTATTTGTTTTGTAATATCACTTGCGTTTAGTTGTTTTAGTAAAGTAGTCTTTGTGATGCTACTTAACTCAAATATAGTAAGTAGAAAATATTTTCATTTTTAGCTTAGCTGTTACCTCACTGGTTTGTGGAGTGGCAAATGTGCTAGTGATGGTCAGTTCTCCTATAATGCAACATAGGTCTTATAGAACTATGTGAAGTTGCACAGCAAAAACCACAGGGTTTATGAGGAAAATGGAGTTAGACGACACTCAAAGACTATCAGTGACACATAAAAAAGATGGAATTCTAATAAAAATGGTAATACAGCTTTACATAAGTTAATGGATAAGAAATACAGCACTTTACCATGAAAAAGACTGAAGTTTGCTTGTGTAAGTGGACATCCAAGGGTTGCAGGTGACAAAATCCCGGGAAGTGGGAGAAGGAGGTTAGGTAACAGAACAAGAGTTGTAACAGTGTGGGTGGGTACTGTTCATCACATACATGGTGGATCTTCCTAGGCACACACTGGATGAGTGCACATGTGTGCTTTGTGCATTCCTCCATAGCTCAATTCAAGTGGGTGCACATAACACGTTTGAGATTTTCATCATGCTCAAATTGTTTCCTGATATACTGATTGTGTTGAGACAAATTGACGCTTTCAAAACAAGCATGTAGTGTGTAGCAGAACCAGCTGTATGCCAAGCAGTTAGCGACGATCATAGTGTATACATTTTGAACTCTTATTACATGCCAGGCACAGTTCTAAACTTTTGACATGTATTAATTAACTCATTCAATTCCATTAACAACTCGATGATGTAGGTACTATTGTTACTCCTGATGTGTAAAAGAGGACACTGTTCTATAAGGAGGTGAAGTAACTTGTCCAAGTTCATAGAACTAAGTGGCCAGGACTCCAGCTCTCTTAACCCTCTGCTCTTCTTCCGTCTCTGCTTAAAGGAAAGTTACTGGTTTGAATGCTAAACCTCAAATTTATAGAGCAGCAAAAACTACCAGACTTTTCAGATATATCATTTGCCACCTGATATTTATATCAAAATGTATGAACTCCTTCAAGCCAGTAGGACTTTCATTAAATATCTCCTAGAGGGCCTGATGGTGGAGGAACTATTTAAGCTATGCCAGAAGAATCTAATTTATTAACTCCCCTTGTACTTTATTCTTCTCTATTTCTTGGGCACACTTTTCACAACGTGATGATGGAAAGCAGTGGGCGGGGAAGGGCAAACCAACCATTACACAAAGTCCATTACCTGTACTTGGCTAGGGGTGGGTCTATATTTGGTAAGATTACACTATTATATTTTCATGCTTGACAGTTACAGAATTGAAGCTGTCCCTCAGGACAGGAATTTGCCATTCATGTTCCAACATTCCTTATCTTCTGAACAAAACCACTGCATTCATGTCCTCTAATCCGCTTGTTTTTATACTTTCCCCTGTAGCCTAATACTGTTTCCTTTTTCTCTGGTCATTGTACCATACTATAATGGAGGCTGTTTTTGTTTTGTTTTATCTTCTCTACTCCAATTTTGATTTTTGTTTTTCTTTTGTTTTTGGCTGGTGAAGGGTGGTAGGAAGTGGTTTGTAGAAGAGATTAGAGAAGCAGAACCACACTAGGCTCTGAGATAATTATAAATAAGTGGTCCCTTATCACTTATGCTTACCATAAGAAATGTGTCTTTCTTTGTAACTTTTATGTAAATCTCAGTTTATGTGAAGTCAAATTATTTAAAAGTTACAAAGATTGCATTTCAGTTTTATAAACTAAATGTTAATTTCTTTAAAAATATAAAGAATCTGAGGCCCCTGGGTGGCTCGATTGGCTAAGTGTTCAACTTTGGCTCAGGTCACGATCTCATGGTTTGTGAGTTTGAGCCCGATGTCAGGCTCTGTGCTGACAGCTCAGAGTCTGGAGCCTGCTTCAGATTCTGTGTCACCCTCTCTCTCTGCCCATCCCCTCCCCAACTCACACTCTGTCTCTGTCTCTCTCTCTCAAAAATAAATAAACATTGAAAAATAATAATAAATAAAGATCCTTGGGGCACCTGGGTGGCTCAGTCAGTTGAGCGTTCGTCAGGTCATGATCTCACAGTTTGTGGGTTCAAGCCCCACTTGGGCTTTGTGCTGACAATGCACAGCCTGCTTCAGTTTCTCTCTTTCTCTCTTTGCACCCCACCACCACTCATGTGCACATGCACGTGGTCTCTTTCTCTCAAAAATAAATAAATATTTAAAATAATTAAAAAATAAAATAAACATTCTCATGCGCAACTAGAATTAATAACAGTTACTTAAGCCTAGCAGTTCTCAACTCACGTTGAGTGTTAGGATCAATAAGAGTTTTTTAAATAATTTAAAGAACAGCAACAACAGCCTCCTCTCCACCCACCCCCTTTTCCTCCTGCAGCAAGAGCAGAAGCTACAATGAGTTGACCGAGGCAAGGATTTCTATATTACTGTATAGGGATTGTGCTGCATAGCATTGTCAGTCAGTCATTCATCAATCATTATTTGTGAACCTACCAAGTGCCAGGCACGGGGGAGGAATAGTGGTATTTAATAAGTGCTCTGACATTAGAAGACCCAGAGATCTGAAGCATGTGTAGGAATTAGTTGGACGAAGCGGGAGGTGGCACAGGGGAGTGTTGTGGGAAGGCTTGGGCAGAGGGGAAAATCTTGTGGTGGGAATCTGAGCCCTGCGGGGGACTTTTCAGAGGCTGCTGTGTTGGGGGATCGATGACCAACAGAGACTGTTTTCTTGTGATCGTTCCGTCTAATGTTGGGCAGCGTGAGGTTGTGGCCAAGTTGGTATGTTACCATCGCTCTTCCCCAGTGCTTCTCTGAGCACCTATCTTCTGACAGCTGGTCTCTCTTCACTATCTTCACTCCAGCCGTTTCCTCTGATGTTCTGTCCACATTAAGTTTTCTCTGTGGCTACTTGTTGTGTGACAGTATCTTTTCCTCTGCTACTTGAGAAACCTGGTCAATTTGAAGCAGGGAAGAAGGGAATGAGGTCAAGAAAGGCCCCGGGGCGGGGGGGGCAGGGGGGTTTAGGTTCTGTTCTTGGCTGTGATACCAAGTACCTCTAGCATCTCAGCAAGTCCCTCTTCTTTCCGGGCCTCAGTGTTCTCACCTCTGGGATAAGAGCATAATAGGCCAGGGGACCTACAAGGCTCCCTCAAATGGAAACTTTACCTTCTAGAGAAGCTCTTTAAACCAAAGCTCTATTTCTTGTGATGCCAGTCTGGATAATTATTTAGTTACATGACTCTTTTTTAAATGCCATTGCTAGGACGTAACACCAATTGAGTAATATCCATTTTAATGTAGACAGATTCAGCCAAACTTAGGATGCTCTGCCCTAATTGCTATGTAATAGTCTAAATATGGACATTCTATTCAAGTGACTTTAACTTTAGTTCACTTTCACAGATCCAGATGCTGCATATACCAAAGTTAAATAGTAAAAATTTCCTCATACATTCAGTGTAGAAATATGAAATCTTAATGTGTGGTAATATGAGTTCTGAGAAGAAAAAGATCCAGTAGTTCAAAGTGATGATACTCAGATTACATTAAGAATAATTTATTTAAGATGAAGAACTCCCGAAAATGCCACATGTTGATATTTCTCAGGCACTACTGTCTGGAGTGTAGATTGGAACCACCATTTTGGAAAGCTATTTGGCAGTGTCTCTTAAAGCTGCATATAAATACACACACATATATATATGCATATTATATATATAATATACACCCTATGAGCCACCAATTGTACTTTGCAACAGAAATGAGTGCATATGTTCACTGAAAGACATGTACTAGATGTACATAATTGGCAGTAGACCAAAGTTGGAAACTACTTGAATGCCCATCTAGAGTGAAAATGATAAATAAAATGTTGACTCTTCATATAATGGAATCCATATACCAGCAAGAATGAAGAACCTACATGAACACACAGCACAACACAGATGAAATTCACAAACTTAAGTTTGTTTATGCTGAACAGAAAAGCTACACACAAAAGAACATATAGCATATGACTTCATTTACATATAATACAAAAACAAAATGAACTTTTAGGGTGTTAGGAGTCAGAATGGTGGTTATACTTTGGTAGGTTGGTGGCCATCAGGGAACATGGTAGGGGATCTCTGGGATAATACTCAGTTTCTTGAACTAGTTACACGGGTGTGTTTAGTTTGTGAAAATGTATCACAGTATATATACCCTTATGATTATGTGATTTTCTGTATGTGCATTGTATTTCAATAACCTTTCAAAAAAAGAGTTTATTATTTAACCCATATAACAATTCTAGAAGATAAGAAGGGCAAGCAACTTTTCTCCAGTTGTCTAGAGAAAACAGACTCAAGAGTTTGGTCCAAGGTCTCAGGGCTAATTAGTGGTAAAGTTAGATTAAGTATGTCAGTCTCTTGACCTCAGGAAGATGGCTCTTGTAGGAGGGTCTTATATAGTGCCTGAAGCATAGAAGGTGCTCAATAAATGTCGTTTGAAAATGGATCACAGACTGCCATTCCTTCAGTCCCACAAGGCCATCATCTTGCTTGGAAGTGACCATTTGCTCTGTGTGGTCTGATACGCCTGACAGAGCAAGTATATTCTCTCCTCAGAGAAGAATGGAGGTAAGCCCTGAGTCAAATGTCCCAAGAAGCTGCCAAAATACCTGTGGAGAATTATATAACTTTGTCCCTTTAGGGCTTAGAAAAGAATGAGTCAGACAGTCCGTTCTTAGACACAGTGCCTAGGAAAACAGGAAGAAGGTTAACTTAGGCAGAAATCCATCTATGTGACCTTGGATAAATCATTGAACTTTTAGGGGGGCAACAGTTGAGAGACAAATTTGATACTTTCTACTTAGGACCATGTGATCCTTTTGTGGTTAAACTCCTGAGACCCCTGAATTTTATGCACTCCCCCACATATAATCAGATTCTTGTTATTTTCAAGGACATCTGACTGCTTTTCAAACTTGGCAATTCCCTTGGTGTTATTTAAGATTAAATTTTGATTAACTTACAACAAATGTGGATATGCCCAGTCTTCTACCTGTCATACAGTTCAGAAAGGAGATGTACCAACACTTTCTATAGAGTAACTAGAGGTTTTATCCATTTATTGACTCTGTTTCTTCCCAAAACATAAAACAGGACTTTTCATGTCAACATAAAATTCCCGTTATTTATGATGTGGCTAAAGAAAAGATAAGAAGTCCCGGAAATGAAATCTGTTATTGCTTGCATAATAAAAATTCACGACCTTCTTTGGGAAAAAAAATGGACAATGATAAAACATTTTGATTTAGTGTTTGGCTGTGATGTCAAGGTCAGCCAATGAGTGCAGAGAGAATCTTAGAAAAATAAAGAGATAAATAGAAGCAGATGTTTGAAAAGTCATCTTGAATATTGCTAGTGCAATTATATGGTTAGCTATCAAAATTTCAGGGTTATATCTGTCATCCTAATAAGGTTATAATGAAAGGCATTTAAATTGGTGTTCAAAAAAAACCTCATTAGAACTGTGGTCAACTGTACTTTACCCATGAGTGACATTTTCTGAATCACGCTGCAAATTTTCTAGCTGGAATTTTTCTATCTGAGGTACTTTTGAGCTCAAGTCCCTGTCAGGGTATTTCTTGAGGAGATCAGTTGCAATCAGCACCTGTTAACTCCAGATCTTTCTTTCAAATTAATATAAGAGAAATCTGATGAGAAGGGGAAAGGAAGTAAACTTGAAAAATTTTAGCCTCTGATTTATCAGCATATGTGTTCCCAAAACAAATTTCTTTGTACCTTTAGTTGTTTGTGGTTGCAAGAAATAAAGAAGTTCTGTCTTACACTAACCAAAGGCTGTCATTTGAAAAGGTTGAATAGCATAACAGATGAAATAGATCAGTAATAATGGAGCCAAAAAGGAATGAAGCAGAGTGTAGAGTTAGGACCCTTGGAGGCATTCAGATGGAAGGCTGGTCGAAGGAATAAGCCCAAATGGCCAAGAAGAGGTTGTGATTCCAAGCCAAGATTCAGAGGACTTGAAAACGAAAATGATCAAGATTAGTGAGAAGTGTCTAAAACTATTATATTGATATTTGCTTGACAGTTTGCTTTAAAATTTCTTTATCTGCTTTACTGATTAGTTTTTTAAAGTACTACCCTTCATAATATAAAATGTATCTCAATACAAAGCCTTGACTTAATTCAGTTGAATGCTTGCCTTACTGCTAGTTGTGTGGCCTTGGGCAAATTACTTAACTCCCCTAAATCTCACCTTCTTCATCTGTAAAATAGAAAAATGATAGTGTCTGTTTTGTGAGTTGTTTTGAGGCTTTCATGAAATGGTGAATGTAAATAACTTATTTCAGACCCTGAATTACATAAAAAAGACCAGTAAATGGATTTGCCAATGGTGGTGAGGATAATGACCTTGACTGTGCTCACAGTGAAGGACTCTTTGTTTCTTACTTTCCATTTTTCTTTCCTCTATCTTGATGTTTTCTCTACCTTATTTTTTGAAAAGATTTGACATCCCTTAAAATTTTTCAAATAATAAATAAAATTTTGTTTTTCTTGTTTACACTGCCTCATTTAAAGGTGAAATTGAAACTGCATAGTGAAGCTTAAGGTTGTTTTAAAGGTTAAGTATATTTATATATTTTATATAACAGTATAAGGTTATTTTACTTTATATGTACATTATATAGTAGTATAATAGTATCAAGGTATACTTAAGGTGATTTTAAAAAGAAGGAGTAGAATTAGAAACTTTACAAGAAGAAAGATGGAGCCAGAATAAAAGATAGCAAAGATGGGAACTAGTGAGTCTGTACTAGTCAAAGTCTTAGTAGACAATGGGTGACTCTTTCAAAATAGGTTATTTTTAAAAAATTCATTCGTTCATTATTTTTAAATGTAATTTATTGTCAAGCTAGCTAACATACAATGTATACAGCGTGTCTTGGTTTTAGGCGTAGATTCCAGTGATTCATCACTTACATACAACAGCCAGTGCTCATTCCAACTAGTGCCCTCCTCAGTGCCGATCACCCATTTTCCCCTCCCCTGCGCCAACCCCCCCATCAGCCCTTAGTTTGTTTTGTGTATTTAAGAGTCCCTTATGGTTTGCCTCCCTCTCTGTTTGAAACTATTTTTTCCCATCCCTTCCTCCATGGTCTTCTGTTAAGTTTCTCAAGTTCCATATGTGAGTGAAATCATATGATGTTTGTCTTTCTATGACTGACTTATTTCACTTAGCATAATACCCTCCAGTTCCATCCACATTGTAGCAAATGGCAGGATTTCATTCTTTCTCATTGCCAAGTAGTATTCCATTGCATATATAAACTACATCTTCTTTATCCATTCATCTCTTAATGGACACTTTGGCTATTTTCAGAATTTGGCTATTGTTGAAAGCACTGCTCTGAGGAGACCTTATTTTAAAAGGTGGGATTGCAAGTGAATGATCAAGGACACTTTACTCATGAAGGTTTGAGAGAAGGAGGAGGTTGCTGCAATCCAAAGGAGAGAATCTGTAGAGGAGGATGTCTCCAGAGACCTCTGTTGAAGGACCAGAGACCTCTGTTGAAGGACACAGCCAAACTGAGGTGACCTCATTGAGACAGATCTGGAGAAATAAATATCTTGAGTTCACTCTTTCCTCCCTACCATATCTTGCTAGCTCCTCCCACTGACTGAAGAGAATGGGAAACCAAAGGGAATGTGAGCTGCTCATGCCATCCACACATGGCCATCTTCCTTCAGGAGCAGAAAGTGGGTAAAGAAGTGTGAGGGGTGGGGTGAACATATCAGGCAGAGAGAACCATCAAGTTGCTCAGCAACACCAAAATCTTAACTAGGATCCAAAGCAAAAAGTGGGATAGAATCAGAGACAAAATCCATGCTATCAGCAAACAATAAAAAACCAAGTCATTTACTATGGCACTATTCTAGATGAGTCTAAATTAAGTGGCATTCTGCAAAATTGTCCACCTTGCTGAACACTTACCTATTATGTAATATTGTTGGATATACAACAATTACATTTGGGAAGCACCTGGGAAAAATAATTTTGGCTTTAGATGTTAGCCCAAACTGTTCTTTCTGAGAATAAATAAAATAGGTAATAAAATGATCTGTAAAGGCAACTCTTTTTTGAGGTAATAAAATGGTTTCATTTTTGTCAAGGAATTTTATCTTGTGTTCCACGAGTGCAAATAGACACTCTATGAAAAAATAGTTCCAGACATAGACATAAACTTAAAAAAGGGAACCAAAATTTCTGATTTATCCCATCAGAATTATTTACTGAGGTGTCAGGAGGATATTCCAGAGGCCCAAGTTTTATAGCGATGAACTGCAAGAAAAAGCATCAGGAATTGGCCGTCTAAACCGAGCGCACAGCTCAGACTGTGAGTGGTTCTTGTTCACAGAGAGAGAGTCTAAGAGAAGGTGAGGCCAAACTACGGCTCAGCATCTGCTGGTCTTGACAAATCTTTTTTCTAGCTGAACTGACTATAAGAGAAATCAGTTGTGGAAGCAATTTTCCCTTCATCTGTTGTGATATTTTAAACAACAAATCTGACAAAAGATGCAGCCATTAGTGCAAAATTTGCGTAACTGTCTTTCGAGAAGTCATTATTTCTGTAAATATAATACTGGATAAGGTGGGGACAGTACAGTACTAGACACATAGTTGTTAGTACATTTGTTTCATTTACATTTTTATTAAAATGCATTATTCCCTTTATTTATTTAAATTTATTAAAGTTTATGTTATTTTGCTTTTGGTGATTATTACTAGCTAATAGAACCCATCAATAGTCTAAATGAAATAGTCCTTTCAAAAAAATAAATAAAATGCGTTACTCGTTTAAAATTACAAACTACCAGAAATTGGGGAAGTGAAAAGACAATATCTAATGCCATACCTAGTTTCTGTCATGTATTTAGATGGATATTTATTGAATAGGAGCTTGATGAGTTCATAATGGATTTTCTTACAAAATAAAAATAATAATGTACCTCACATTTAAATTCGACTTCATAATTCATAAAAATCTTTTATATTCATTGTGTCATTTGGGATTTGCCCTCAAACCTCTGAGTTGGGCAGAAAAAAGCTTCTTACAAATTAGGATTTTGAGATTTTCAGAGACTAAATCATTTATCCAAGGTTGTATGTAAGTGGAACTGGGACAATACTCCTGTTATGTGATTTTTTATTCTTTTACCAGAAAATTTTCAGGTCCCCTCTGTGTTCTGTGTTCTCTCTATGTACTGTAACTTGCAAATAAAGATAGGAAAATAGAGAGGCACCACCTTGGTCAGTGCCTGAAAATGGCACTAGCAATGCCTAACCAATAGTTCATACTGAGTTGCAAATTTTATTTTGTTTACTTTCACCATATGCCTTTCTAATAGTCCTCAAGCTATGGCAGACTTCATTTACTAAACCAAAGTTACAGCGCGCTTCTCTGAAAGTTGGACCTACTGGTTTCAGCTTCAGCTTCTCATTTATGTAATTTACTTAAAGAGAAAGCCATTATATGGTTCATCTTCTACCTTTAGAAATCATCAGATGACCACACAATCCTCTGTTTCTCTCGTCTATAGCAGACCAGTTTTCCTTCAGAGGGAGAGGAAAGGATTGTGCTTAAAGGTTGAGCCAATATCCATGAGACTGGAGAAATTTATAAACTCATCTCTGAAGGAAATCCTTTGGCCATAATGCCTCAATTAACTTAAATTTTGCAGTCTGGCATTGCCAACACAAATCTGAGGCAATGGACGTGCTCAAAGTAAAATACTGAAGGAAATGCAAGCAAGTAAAGTGTGGGTGTTGGCTGTATAGGCATGCACATTGGGAAGCTAGAGGGCAAGCTGTGTCCACATTTCTCCATGGACGAAAGGCAATGCAGGCTGGTAAGATTCCCAGACTCCTGCCACAGAGGGATGAGTGGGTAGAGGACGAAGAACTCCAAAGCAAAGGAGTAGAGGAGAACTGGGCCCTAAGAATTGGTATTGGTTTACACATTCTTTCTTTCATGCTCTTTATATTTATTGAGTATAGGTACAACCTGCAATAGAGTTAAAACGATTAAACAGGGGCACCTGGGTGGCTCAGTCAGTTGAGGTTCAGCTCAGGGCATGATCTCACAGTTCATGGGTTCAAGCCCTGTGTTAGGCTCTGTGCTGACAGCTAGCTCAGAGCCTGGAGCCTGCTTCAGAATCTGTGTCTCCCTCTCTCTCTAACCCTCCCCTGCTTACGCTCTTTCTGTCTCTCAAAAAAAAAAAAAAAAAAAAAAAAAGATTAAACAGGTAGGGTGCTTGCCTTCCTAGATCAATATTCTAGGGTGAAGATGGGGCAAAAAGCAATTAAAAGTTAATTACACATCATCATAATGTTAAGTGTAAAGTAAACACAGTGCTATGTTAGTTACCAACAAAAGTGGGGTGCAGGCAGGGCCATACATAAATACAGAGGTCAGGAAAAATCAGAAAGGCAGAAATGAGAAAACTCTGCCCGGTGTCACTCCCAACACAACCGCAAAGTGAACAAAGCCTGTCCCTCCTCCGCCAAACCATAACACTGGTCTCCCCTAAAGACCGGGAGTGAGATGCCAAAAACAGTTGTTCCTCCAAAGCCATGTAATTAACTCCTCTGGTGTGTTAGCTAATCTTATGATGTGACATTGTCTTGAAGTGTTCTCTCTTGCTAAGGAAAATCAATTTCTTACTTCTTTACCTTAACCTCTTTCCCTTATAAACTATGGCCACTTCAGGCCAACCTCCCCACAGAGCAGAAAGATGGTTGTGACCGCTGTGCGTTGTAGGGATTAAGAGAACAGCAGGAGGCTCCTGGGTCTGTGACTTTGTCTAGTGGCTTTGTGCTCAGGAAGAACCTAATGGTCTAAAATGACAATGGGAAGGATTCAAGTTATGAACAAAGGAGGCCTTCATGGCTGCAAAGAATTACCAGGACACATGACCACTGACAGCATAGAGTGCTATTCCTAAATACGTAGGTGGTTGAACTCTCTAGAATTGTTTTGGTGCAGTCCTAACTTAGGACTATGAAACAATCTCCAGCAGACTTCAGTCCCTTCAGGTTCTAGGAAGCCATAGCATGGAATGTGCTTTTTTTCTGGTTTATTAATATTGTGTTTAAAACCTTCCCATTAGATACAACTAGCAATGCAAAAAAAAAAAAGCAGCATATAGTTGAAATTTCTTCTGATAGTCTTTTTTTGGACAAACTTTAATTGCTTGAGCTTTTCCAGATGTGAGGCTCTCTCTATGGGAAATAACAAAGAATTTGTCATTTAAGCAAATTACCCTGCCTTTATGCTATTTTTTTTTTCTGTGTGGTTATAGATTATAAATAGAATGTTGAAGTTAATCATCTCAATTTGCCAGAAAATGCATTCCTAGAATTGTTTTGCTTAATAAAAGTAAGTTTTTTAAGGAAAAAGGAAAGCAGCTGTTTTACATTTATAACAAGATTTGGGTTAAATATTAAAAAAAAATCTCTGCATTGAATCAACCTGGTTTCATTAAAAATTCTGCCTCACACACATTTCACCTATTTACTACTGACTTGTTTGACCTTTTTGGCCTGATGTGATGCTAATACTATTAAATCCAGATTTGAAATACTGACATTTTCCTGACCTAAGTGATGACATCGTTACAGTCTCTTCTGATGAAACGAGTGTCTGGAGCTCTTTCTGTGTGAATTATCCCCATGACTGCTCTAAGCTGCTCCTTCCTGCTACTGAGGGTTCTCTCCTCCTTTACTGAGGGCATCTGCTTCCCTTGGAATTAGTCTAGAAGGCTTTACAGTGTTGTAGGAGTCAGGAGCCTCTCCATTGAGTCCTCTTCTATGAGAACACCCAGGTCTTGGGACAAAGTCTTGGACTCCTATCTCATAGGGAAAGAGCGAATTTATACCTTGTCATTCCTGAGAAACGTCCTTAGATGATCAGCCTGGAGAAAATGCTTCTCACCCTCCATCTTTCACACTGGATTATAGGAGGCGCTACAGAGCTGGAGAAAACATTCGGCCTGCACGCGCTCCATCACCATAGTGGAACACTAGTTGGCCATGGCTTTGGTCACGGTCCTGAAAATTTACATTTCTCGGGCGTATGAAGGCAAGGCCAGGCAGATATCAGGAAGCATGTTTGATGGGCATCCGCTTAAGGACTACAGGTATAAAACAGCCTCATCCTCTTTTACATTTTTCTAGTGTGTTTGCCTGGAGAGCTGACAGTGCTTATGTGTGTTGAAATAAATAGAAGAAGGAAAAAGTGGTATCCTTGGTAAAAATGGTTAAAATCATACAAGTTTGGTGAATAAAATGTCTGCAACCTAAAGAATTTAAGATTTAGGTATAACTGCCGTACTGGAGTCACCACCAAGAAAGATATTCATGTACCTATTCATGTACCTATATTCAAATGTTTCTATAAAGTTTCTCCAACATTCCAGTCCGGTGAAGATAAACATATTGGCATGTAGGTTAGTTAAGGAAAAATAAAAATATTTATGAGCCACATGTTTTTACATTTAAAATAAAAACATTAATTCTGTAAAAAAAATGAATAGTCTTATTATTTAGGTTACTAAGTCAAGAATGTGAGAACTTGAAGGAGAATATAGATATTGCTCCTTATTTATTACAGTGTTAACATTTGCGTAGGTGTAAAAAGAAGCAGTGGAGCGGCAGCTTCCTCATCCTTTCTCCTTGCTGCCGGAGGAGGTGTGAGCAGCCAAAGGTGTACAGATTGCTCGTTGCTGTCGGGTCTTTGCTCTTGCTTTGTTGGTTTACTCCCTCCCTCTCCTGCTAAGGAGACCTTGTAGTCACACTGTTTACTTCACCTCCCCCGGGATCAGTTCCCTCCTCAAAAACTTGTCAAGTCTCTTTCATCTGTAGCCGTCAGTGCTTTCGCAGTTTCAAAGGAGAATCAACTTTATAATGGCCGTCATCATTAGAACAAGCTGCCTCAAGCTGATGTTTACTCCATGCTTCTTTGGACCCAAACAAGGTGCACCCGAAGAGGCTAAGAGGGAAGTTCAGAGAAGAAAGGCTGCCAAAGACCTGCCCAAAGTCAGAGCCTGAACTCTGGTGCCATCCTAACCTTTCCAAGACTTACCCGCCTGCCTGGAAGGCAAGCCTACTCTTCTTCTCCTCCCGCTGCCTGCCCTCCAAACCACAGCTTGCCTAGATTATGGTTTTGAGATAATTAGGACTAAAATACACTTTAAATATCCAGTTATTTGTAAAGACTTAGCTCCACATACCACAAATGAGGTAGCTTTAATTATTTATTTATATCCTGAGAAGGCAGATAATGACCAGTGAAATGTGTAAGTGAGGTGGCAGGAGATGAAGAAAGATCTTTTAATTTTGGAAATAAAGAGAGCTAGCTCTGAAGGAGACAGTGTAGTTGACCCTCGGACAGTGTGAAGGTTAGGGACACCATCCCACACACAGGTGTTGCTATATAACTTTTGGCTCCCTAAAATCGTCAGCTGCTAACAGCCTACAGTCGACTGGAAGCCTCACCAGTAACATAAACAGTCACCTAACACATATTTTGTATGTTATATGTACTATATACCATTTTCTGATGACAAAGTAAGCTAGAAAAAAGAAAGCGTTATTAAGGAAATCATAAGGAAGAAAAAGTACATTTACATATTGTACTGTCTTTATTTTAAAAACTCCGTATAAGTGGACCACACAGTTCAATCCTGTGTTGTTCAAGGATCAACTGTAAAAGGAGATGGGACCGTAAACTACTGTAAAAGTAGTTTGGGACTGTGGAGAAATTTATATTTCAGGAAAGGACCCATTTATAGTGAGAAACTCAAATTGGTTGTTTAAGATGAATGTAAAAAATGATTGCAGTCCAACTCATCTTTAGCCATCATCCACTGAGATATTACCACGTGGAGTGTTTTCTTTTGGTTTGGTTTTTGTTTTTTTGCTAGATTCTTGGAAGTTAATGAGAAAATCTCTGCCCTCAAGGAACCCTGAGTAATGGAGAGAGAGATGAGCAAACAAAGTGACAAGGTGGCATGAGAGGCTGGCACAGAATACTGTGGAGTAGAAGGTTGATACCAGATCTGACCCAGTCTTAAAGCATGAGGAGCTCTACCAGAAAATGAGAGAGGGCATTCCAAAATCACTAAGTGCCAAGAAGGATAGAGTGGGTGTTCAAGAAAGCATTCAGGATGCTGTACACACTTCTAAGCTCTGGAAACCTGTGATACATAGTGAAGAAGTGAGTGGATATGCAGTTATAGGGGTAGGCAAGGTCTTGGTTATGGGGGCCTATTCTAGAAATGAATTGGGCTTTTTTTCATGGTCGGATTGGGTTTTCATGATTAGATGTTTCTTAGGAAGATCACGCTGACTCAGATGGTGCTGGTTTTATTGAGTAACTTGACTTTCTGGGACATATCTACCATAATGAATAGTTCAGGGGATTGTAGCAATGCTGAGAAATTGGCAAAGGAAGTGCCCAAGAGCCTAACATGAACCCCCATGGCTGCCCATCTTAAAAACAGGGACAGATACAATGATTCTGAAAAAAAAATAATAAATAGGAAACTCTCCTCTCTAGACCAGAACTGCATATTCACACTTTGCCATTGGTCATACTCTAGGGATCAATGACTAAAGCATGGTTCCTATGTTCTTATGCCATTAAAATGGAAAAATATTTCTTTCTTCCTTTCTTTGTAATTATGGACAAATCAGGTGACCTTGTTACATTCACACATGGGCATAGGTCATAGAAAGCCACCCAGTGTGGGAAACTGAATTCAAACCCTTTTCTCCCACATGAATTAGAGAAACCACAAGAGTCAACATGGCGCTTGCCTGCCCTGTTGGCAGAATTATGGTCAAATGGCCTTTTACACGCACTCCTTCTGCCTCTGCTTGTTGGCAAGTTCAAAATTGCCTGAGAAGAATCAGTTGACTTCCCTTATAGCTTTTAGGATGGCCTGGGCAATTCCTTTGAGAAGGCTTGGTCTGAGTTTTTCACATGTCGCTCTGATATGGTGTTAGGTAAAAACTTGGGGTCTTCCCTGCTTGGTCAGAATAAACATGTGTTATGAAGTGATCACTAGAGAAGTAAGCAATATTGCTGTTTGAAGTATTACTTCTTCAATTAATGAGGGAAGGCCTACATCACCCCCTTAATCTTCTGTTCAGCTCTCATTATCTGAAAAGCTACTTAGTGAAATGGCATTTAACACAGTTTTCCAAAATCACTTACCCACTGTCAGTCACTAACTGGATCATTGGGTGACAAAAATCATAGATAGACCTGGGGTAAACAACTCCTTGCCTCACAAGCAACAGGTAGCCTTTGCAGTGACTAAAACTGATATTCAGCATGCTTTTT
>NC_043708.1:79558299-79601051 GCF_006229205.1 Suricata suricatta | reverse complement strand
TTTTAATGGAACATATTTTTATGAAAAGAATGAAAAGTTAGAGTTATCCAGACTTGGGTATTTGGGAGACATTTTGTCAAAATTAACAAAGTCAGCCTGTCACTTCAAAGAACACACTGTGGAATTTGCTGCTAATCATAGAATTTAAGCTTTCAAGTAAAATTAGATTTTTGAAAACTTGTATCTGTCATCAGGAGCTTGACGGCTTCCCAGTATTAAAAATATTTTCTGATAAGGTTAGTGGTGATAGAATGAATGTGTTTTTTCATGTGATGTAATGAGATGTGTAAAAATTTGGAAGCCTTGTACAACTCAGTGAACTGATATTTTCCAAATGATCATTGCATGATGTTAAGCCTGCAGGGGTAAAAGCTCTATTCAAAGTGCCAAGAGGTGACAGAGTTTTAGTGTAACAGAGCATGGAAGATTCATTGATATAGCTTCATATTCCCATAGTGCGGCTGATCTTTAAGAGACTATTACTTGTCAGGTTGTGACAGAGTTATGATTATCTGAAAAATGCATTAAAACACTCTTCTCTCTTCCAACTATATATCTTTCTGAGGCAGGATTTTGTTCACATCTTTTAACCAAAACAATATAATAGAACAGACTAAATGAAGATTAAATGGTAAATAGATTAAAAGTCAGATTAAACTAAGAGAATCCAGCTGTCTTCTATTAAGAGATCTGGGCTGAGGGGTGCTCTGGGTGGCTCAGCCAGTTAAGCAACCAACTCTTGATCTTGGTTCAGGTTATGGTTTCATGGTTTATGAGTTTGAGCCCTGCATCGGGCTTTGTGCTGACAGCACCAAGCCTGCTTGGGATTCTCTCTTTCTCTCTCTCTACCCCTCCCTCACCCACTCTGTCTCTCATTCAAAATACGTAAACTTTAAAAAAGATTTTTTTGTTTTAGAAAATATGTCTATTTTCATAAAATATTTTAATTATGTTGACATATAAGTAATTTATCATTATTTTAAAATGATAAATATTTAAAAAATTAAGGTGCAGTTTCTAGTATGGTAAATATTTACATACATAACCCACATAAACAAAAGTTCTTTCAAGTCCTGAATAGTTTTTAAGAGTGTAAAGGGGCCCTGAGACCACAAAATTTTATAAGCACAATTTTAAGAACTGGATAAGACTAAATCCTACCATAGCTATTATCATCAACGTAATAGGTTGATGTTAATGGCTGAAATTAAAGGCACCCTATTCAGTGATCATGTAACCAATTTTGTATGTTACCATTTTTTTCCTGCTGGTCACATGACATCTCTTCACTGGAATATGAATAATAATCATCTGGAAGGGAAACCACTGGAAATTGGGAAAATATCTGATAGTTAAGATTATACTAATTTGAAACATTAAGGTATTTTAAAATTTTAACCTTCTTTAATTCTGTAATGAATGACAAAAGTTTTGCTGTGGAAGTACAAATAGTTGCTACTTTGATATTAACATTTTTAAAGATAAAGCCCTTTTTCTTCATTTCTGATCATTACTTTTCTGCTGAGACATGCAGATTCTCTCCATGTTCACAGAGAAAGGCAGGTCAAAATCCCTTAACATGTATTGAAGGACCTTTGCAATCAGGCACCAATTTTCGCCAGCCTTATTTGCTACTTTTCTTTTATCTTTCCTTCCATCATCCGTCTCCCCCATCTCCCATAACTCATGTTGTACACCAACCATGCTAAACTTTATCCAAACATACTTTTCCTTCACATGCCTTAGGACTTCTCTACTGGAAAATACCCTATTTCCTCTTCTGAAATGCTTTTATTCCTCCTTTCCTCTATTGATCAAATTCTCATTCATCCCTCAAGATCAAGGTTATGTACTTCATTCAGGAGCCATTTTTCATCCATCCATTCATTCAACAATTGGGATATGCTGGGCAATGGTGAATTGAATCTTACATGGTTTCTACTTTCATGCATCATATAAGTAATCACACAAATGAAAGTGGGCAGTTGTGAGGAATGTCTCTGTAGGAGAAATTCAGGATGGTGTCAGTCTTAATGAGAGAATTTGTCCTGATCAAGGAGGTCAGTGGAGGTGTCTCTGAGAAAGTAACACTTGATGTCAGCCCTGAACAATGATGGGAACTGGGGGAGAGGGGAGAGTGCCCTGCATGGGCAAGGGCATTTGGCAAGAGAGGGAATATGGAGACTAGAGACTAGACTCGAAGAACAGTGAGCTGAGAGGAGGGGGGAGGGAGGAGTATAGCACACTTGAAGTTAGAGAGGAGGTACAACCCAAAGCAAGCAGGATTTTGTGTGCATGTTAATGAATTTCATCTTTAACCTAAGTGATTTATAAAACTATTAAAAACTCGAAAGATGCTGGAGTCCCAGCTTTGCATCTTGAAAAGATCAGTGTGGCTGCTATAGGGAAATAGACTAGAGAAAGACTAGAGTCAATGTAGGGAGATCAGAAATGAGGTTAATATAATCTAAAAGCACAGTGATGGTGGCTTGGATTAAGAGGATGAAAGAAAGTGGGTGGATTTAAGTGATGTTTAGGCAGTGAACTGAACGGACATGGTAGCGGGCTGGAAGTGTGGGGTTAGAGAAGGAGTCAAGCATGATACCTGGGGTTCTGGCTGATGCAGTTGAACGCATGAAGGGCCATCTACTGAACAAGGGGGGCCCTGAAGGGGGACCAGCCTTAGGAGGGAGCTTCCAACCCCCCTGGGAAGGAGTTGCGACTACTGTGGCCCTAGCTTTATATCTCTGCTACAGAACTCTCATTTTGTAAGGCCATTTGCCTTTTTATTCTTTTTCTTCCCCTCCTCCTCTTACCCCTCTCCTTTTTCTTCTTCTACCCGCCCCCTCCTCTTCTTCTTCTTTTGGTTGATTTTGCCCTTTCTATAATGGAGGACTTCACCATTGTGTGAGCTTCAATAGGAGACAGAACAAAACCTCCTAGTACAGAAAGCAGAGTACACCTGATCCAACTTCTGTCCACCCCTGATGTGTAGGTCTTAGGTAAACTGGGCTTTGGCAATTATTTGCTTCCATATAGGACTTTGAATTTAGAACAGTGGGGAAAACTGAATTTATAGTTTATTTCATTACAGCCGTGTCTAATAGGGGCCGTGGAAGTGGGGTGATAGTAGTGCCAGCAGTAGTGCTCTAATCAGGCTGTTCTTACAGCATAAATAAACTTTGGTATGAATCCTGCTTCTCAACCTCTCTTGATGCCTACCCATTTTCTAAATCTGCTTGAATGGCCTTTTAATTGAAGATAAATTGATAATGATAGCTAACATCTCTGGAATGTTTAATAGGAGTCAGGCACTGCTCCAATTAGTTCGTATATATTCAATACATGAGCTTCTAAGGGTAAGTGCTATGTACTGCTTTAGACCTCATTGATAAATGAGAGTCTAAAGCGTAGAGTGGTTCAGTAATTGTCACACAGATCCTACAGCTAGTAACTGGGAAAAACAGAGTAGAGACCTTAGAACTTGGCTCCAGAGCTAGCCTTTTTATTAAATAGATTTTGTGGCTTATGACCAAAACCCTTGACTTGGACATTTGGCTCTGTGGTCTTTTTCCCTCTGGGGTCCCAAACGTGTTACATGCAAAGAGTGGATGTCACTGTTAGTGCTGGGTATAGCGTGCCTGGAGAAGACATTCAGAACCCTCAGGGTAGCAGCAGGAATATTTTCCCCAAGATTCACACCCTCCCTTCTCTGCAAGCATGCGTATTACTCCTACTTGCCTCTGCTCCACTGCGGCACAGAGCAGGGTCCCCAGCAGCACACTCTTTGGTAACTGCTTTCTCTGCTTCGTGGTACTTGTTAACCCAGGGTTGCAGGTGCCAAAACAGGGATGAAAGCTCCTATTGTACAACATCCGTGCAAGGGATCTATGTTGAGGCTTTTTGTGGGGACAGGGGAATGCTGAAAGCCAGCTGACAACACAACGGGACAGAGTGAAACTGTGTGGTTTCGATTCCCTGAGAGCGGGGAACTTGTTAGTTCAGAGCAACTGAAGCAGTTAGGAAACCACATCGTGTCCGCATTCCATGTGAAGCAAACTCTGTGGCCCCAAAGCCAGTGAAGCACCAGCCCCCGAAGGCGATATCGCTTCAGCCAACTCTACCCCTTCCCGGGGGGCTTCCTGTTGTACATGGAGCCCTTCAGTGCTGATTTGGGAAGGGCTGAAGACTGCTGAGTTTGGGATGAAGTCTGAGTCAGAAGGTCCTGAACACTGGGATCGAGGGTTCCGGGTTACCATGTGGCCTGTAGCTGACCAATGTGGGACACTGTGGAGCACTGCGTCTCTGAAACCTCATCACTAGACCGTGGGTAGCTGCAGAGTTTCCCTGCCATTCTTGAATAACTTATGATCTAAAGTCCATCAGACTGGCTGCAGAGACCCATTGTTCCTCAGTCCCTGTGGAGTCTGTAAGGGTCCCCTCAGCCAGAGACTAACGGCATTCTGAACTGCCCCTGCAACTTTCCTTCTGTTTCTAAGACCAAGACAGGGTCTGGGAGAGACAAAATATGTCTGTGACTGTGGGTTTCTGTTCCTCTTTACTGCCCCCCCTCTGTGTTCCTGCAGGAGGTGCAGGCCTCCCCATTTCAGTGTCTGTGGTGCTCTCTGCTGGCAGCTGCAGTCTGTCCGCCCGGACCAGGATGCCTCTGTAATCCTGTTCAGGCCCCTCCTCCTGACTCCTTGTACCCGAGAAAGCAGATTAGAGGGGATTTGGTCAACAGCTAGACCCTCCTATTCTCTGAAGCACTTTTCTTGCCCCTTTTAAGAGTCAATTACCCTTCCTGTCAAGATTCAGTCACAATTAAAACTAACTTCTCTCTTACGTCCTCTCAGTAGCTGATGTTGCGACTCATCTCCTCAGGCAGGAGAACTTGCAGGCAAATTAGTTTGGTTTTTTTTCTCTTTAAACAGTCTTTATTGAGATTTAAAAAAATTACATCCAAGTTAGTTAGCACATAATGCAACAATGATTTCAGGAGTAGATTCCTTAATGCCCCTCACCCATTTAGCCCATTCCCCCTCCCAAACCCCTCCAGTAACACTCTGTTCTCCATATTTAGAAGTCTCTTATGTTTTATCCCCCTCCAGCAGCGGGACATACCATCTTTGCTTCTCTTCCCTTGTGTTCATCTGTTCTGTGTCTTAAATTCCTCATATAAGTGAAGTCATATGATATTTTTCTTTCTCCGACTGACTAATTTCACTTAACATTGTACCCTGTCTGTTTCTAAATTTTGTTTTGTTTTTCCAAATGGGAGAGCCAAGGGCAATGGTGCCATCTGACAGGAGCAGGGCCAAAGAGTACCTTGATAGAAAGGGCAGAGGGTCCAGTTTGGTACCTCTCCCCCATCATTTTCTGGAAACACTCCCACCCTAAATAATTATTAAATACAGGTGAAAACAGCACTCCTATGATGTAAAGGCAGCTTTAAGACACATCTCCTGGCCCCCCGCCTTCTGGCCAGATCATGACCATCCAATCCTGTGATGCAGAAATTCTTGATGCTGCCAGGGCCACGGATCAGAGATCAGAACCAGTTTCAAAGATGAGAATCCGTACTATGCTTGGTTTCCATTAACTGACTTTGTTGATGCCTGTCAATCCCGTATTCTCCCCAGAATAGCTGTTCCTCCTCAATTTCTGTCACAATAATGAGAACTGATAGACCAGTAGCAGGAAACCACCATTATCTCTTCTTCAAGCAGAGACACATTGGAAAGGCTGAGAATGAGTTACTCCAAAAGAAATATATTCATGAACTGATATGTCATTAAAGTTTTTAAGATTGTAATGTGAGAAAAGCAAGGTGCAGAATAGTATTTTTTAAAGGCGGGGGAGGAAGGAATGTATATATGTGTATGTATATATGTACATATCTTGCATATGAATAAAATATCTGGAAGGATACACAAGATTAGCCACAGCAAATGCTTACTGGCATCTACTTTGTGACAGGTACTTTTCTAAGCATTTACATATATCAGTTTATTTTTGATCTTCATAGAAACTCCATGAGGGAACTGTCGTCATTATGCCTGTTTTTTAGACAAGAAAACGGAGTCGCAGAAATGTTAAGTGTTCTGTCCAAAGTCACATGTCTAGAGACTGCAGAGCCAGACTTGGGGCTCAAGCCATCCGTGGGCTGCCTCTAGGAAGCACGACTCATTGGCCAAAGGAGGAGAGCCAAGAGGGAGACATCTCGTTTTATGCTTCTTTGTACCTTTTGGGTTTTGAATTATATAGATGTGACCTATATTACATGCACAAAAGAATAAACATTTAATAATAACATATTTTAAATGAAATATAACATTTTAAGTTAATTTAAAAACTTACACCAACCCAGATTCAGTAGTAGCATGGTTAATAGCACAGATACAGGGCCAGACCACCCGACTTCCAATTCTGCTTCTGTCACTAAAACTGAAACACATTTGTATCTTTTGTGCCTCTCAGGATTATTATTTTTGAGGATTAAATAAGTTAATAGGGTGAAAGTCTTAGAAGAGTGTTTGATACATTGTAAATGCTAGCTGTAGCTATTATCATCTAAAATTAAAAACCTAAACTTATTCAACAGTCAGTATACATTGAAGATTTACTGGGTACCAGGCACTGTATATGTACCGGGCACCGAAGGGGCTATGGAAGTAGAAGACGACGTCCTTCAGGGGTAGAGTCAGGTGTCTTGGGCACCAAAGAGCCTCTTGCTGCCCTGGGTGGTACAGCTGACAGCCAGCCCCAAAAGTCTTCCCCAGGCTCGCTTCTTCCTCAGATATCATGGCTCACGGCATACCCAGCAGGAGCTATCAAAACGGGTTGATGCTCTCTCTGCTCTTATTGACACTTATGTGACATCTTTTCCAGGATGTATGAGATAATTTTATTATAGTTTATGAAAAACATCACTAATGGAGGCTGCTTTCCCTGCTGTACTTGGCCTGGCTGAGCTCATCTATCAAAGTAGAACATAATGAAGACAAACATGCCAGGTGCATGCTAATTTCTAGTGCTACGTTAAGAATATTTCAAAATAGCTCTTTCCTTTCTTATTGTCACAGAAATAGGGCAAATCAAAATTTCCATGGTAATAGACAATATTCTCTTTATGTAACCTCCATGAGGGCAAGAATCTTATCTCTTTATTGCTATATCCCCAGTATTTACAGCAAGGCCTAGCATATTGCAGGTGCTTAATAAATACTCATTGACTGACTCACTAAATGAATGAATGAATGAATGATAGAACCCACGAGGCAAATGAAGTTAAATTCACTTAAGAGTAGGGAAACTGCGACCTAAGGGGCTTATTTGACCTACCCCAAGCCAGAGAACTGAAATGCATCCCCAAGTTTGTGTGGTTTTGAATCCTACCATCTTCTCATAATGCCAGTAACCTCTGACTTAACCTCAAGTCTAGAAGAACAGTAAGGGCTGGTTTGGTTTGGTTGTGTTGTCCTTTCATAGGATCAAGAATTTGTTATCACTGTCCCGGTGATACTACACTGTACGTGTAGGTCTCCTTTTGCCCCAGGCATGTCCCTCACCTCCATGCAGAGAAAAGATGGATGCTGTGTTGGAGGGACAGCATTTGTGCACCAAAGCAACAGAACAGAGGCTTTCAGGAGTCCCAGAACTATCCAAGCACCATGAATTAACATTCAGGAAAAGGGAGAGTGCACATTTCACAAAGGCAAAGATTTCTGTGTACTTTGATCACTAATATATACCAAGTTCCTAGATTATTGTCTAGGACTCATAACTATTTTTTTCAAGGAATGAGCAAATAAAGGAATAAGATAGGAGATGAGGAAGAGGGGAAGAGGGAGGAAAGAAGGTGGAGAGAGTACAAGAGAAGGGGAGAAATGAACATGTATAAGAAGAAGGATAGAAATCTTGGGGGCTAGTAAATGCTTTTCTCTTCCCCTTCTTGAAGGGCATGTATTACTGGAACAAAGGAAAAAAATGACCTAAGGACAGTTTTCATTTCAGAATTACACACCTTGGTTCTAACTCACTTCCAGAGCTGAAATAGTCAATTTGAACATGCACTTACCTATCTCTTTATACCTAATTTTCCACACATTGAAATGATTTGCCACATACTGGTGAATATCAGAGAAGGCATCTTAAGAACAAATAAGGAGAAGGCATAAAAAATCTCTTCTTGTTATTTTGGTGAATGATTTTGAAGCACTCTCACTGATTTGGGTATATTAGTCATCAATAGCATGACCAGTAGGAATGTTGCTCAATTTGTAAATAATATTTGCCTAAGTGCTCTTAATCACAAGCTTCTGTGCCCAAAGCTTGTTTCAGTCTTGCTGCATGACTTTTCTCCCTGAGGGCTGCCTCTTAAATCAAGATATCTAGTTCTTGAGCTCTGTCCCATAAGCCCTATAGACCAAGGGTAACCTCATATAAAATGACTGAGCCAGAGAGTGGGAATGCATGGGACACCACCAATCATCATCTTTGGGAAGGAATCAGTGTCATGTTCAACCATTAGCTCGCCTTGACCAACCTTAAGCTGTCCTATAGCACTGGGTTGCTTTTTCCAGCTGTGATACCAGAAGAATTTTTCCAAGCTACCAAGTCAAGGGACAGAGAGCTTAAGAACAACAAGTCAGGTAACAGAGCCGAGAGGTAGCCTCCAGTTTGGCAGGGAGGTGCTGTAGTCTCTGGTCTGAGCTTTGATCTGGATTCAGTGTGACTCCAACAAAGCGACTTACCTCTTTCTTGGAAATACTGTGTTTGTTGGAAAAGAAGAGCATTCTGAGCCCTGTCTAGAGAACAGCAGATTTCACTGCTTGTTTTCCTCAGTAATCAAGACCAGTTCTACCATTTGTTAAATGGACACAGACCTTACTGCGGTGACAGCGATAATTAGTGATTCATAAACTCTGGCAGTGTCCTAACAGTTCCTAAGCAGTGTTTCGTTCTCATTAGGCTGCTTTGAATGGAGAATAAAGGACATGAAAAAGACTAATAAGTTATTTAATAGATCACAAAGACCACAGTGCAATTGAGAACAGATACTGGGTTCTTGTCTTTTAATTTGATGTCCAAAATTATTTGTTCATGACCACAGGTGATTTGCTGAAGAGTCATGCTTCCTGACAACTATGTTGCTTAGAAATATGCCCTGTGCTCCCATTTCAAATATTGCGTCAGTGAATAAGAAAGAAAACATTTCATTGAAAATTCCCTTGTGTTTTCCACTCCATCACTCCTATGATTAATTTTCTTCATGAAGAACGGGGTGTCACCAGAATTTCAAAAATATTTTCCAAGTGTTTTCCATAACACAAAGGCTAATTTTTCTGAGGCTTTTATCTTGAATTATCCAAGCTAACTTCCAAGTGCATTTTTATGTAGTTTTAGAAGTATCTTCCTCTGCTTTTCATTACATTTTTCCCATTTTTGCCAAACTGATCTTGAAATTATAAGAGGAAAATCTAGCTGCTTCAGAATCAATTGGTGCAGGCCACATTTGTCAGGCAAGCAGATTCACAGTAATTTAGGTTATAGAATCTTTTCATGCATTGTTAATTGCATGTAAACAAGGCACTTGTATGCAGAACAGATATTCCAGGAGGGAAGTAATGCAATTAATACTTTTATGATTTGTTAAGAACTTTTGAGACTCTTACTCTATCCTATTCTTCTTTTCCTCATTCCTTTCCCAGTGTCGGGGGATGATTGATAATACTGTCTCCCATCTGTTTTCAAGATCTTGAGATTATAAAATTACAACATTGTGCTTTTCTGTTTGAGTGTAAATACTTCAGCAATTGATGGCATTCAGTAGGAAAAATAACGGTCCTGTAGCTGGTCCTGTCCTTCTGTAGTCAATCTAAGGTAATAAAGTCAGAAAGTTTGGGATAATTTATAATTTAAAATGCAAATATTTAAATGCATTTAAATATAAAAATAAAAATGGAAGTTACTTAATATAATCTTGTATCAATTATTTATATTTGTATTACATTTAAATACTTAAATTTCTTCTCCCTAATTTATACTTAACAAGAGGAAAGTGGGATCCAACTCCACGTTTGCTTGGGGAATGCGCATATGGATAGCTACAAGGCAAGTTTTCATATGTCTAACTTCCTGTTTACAGTCAGTGGTTAGATTTATTTAATTTTGGCTCAGATGAAGTTATAAAAGGGAAAGAGAAAAGTGGCATCATGTCACATACACATCAGCTCATTGATACCCTTGCACTTACGAAGCCAGGGCAGATTTTTATTTTGTTTTGTCTTTGTTTGCCTTTTCTGTATGTTGAATAGCAAAGCATGAAAGAAGTTAACTCTACCCCTGAGTGTATCTAAGTTTTAAATCATTCCAAATTAAAGTTTAATTCAATAATTTCCCCCAAAGTCTATGACAAAGCAAGTGGTTCTTGCCAATTGTGTTGAGGGTAAAAAGACAGCAAAGAAAAGAGAAGAAATATGTTATAAAAGAATTTTTAAGGTCACTCAGGGAAGTTTACCCTTCTCACCCCCCATTCTCCTGTTATCCTTCTCAAATGGCACCTAAAGTAGCAGGATGATGAGTTACGCCCAAGAATGAACCTAGTGAGCTCTCACAAAAGAAGGCTTCATGAGACCAGAGACTCAATGGGAATATTTCAAAGACAGTTATCTCTTGGACTAAGGGCTACTCATTCTGACTTTGCAACTTACATCTTGGTTACTGTGCTCTTCTTAGAGAAAATAGTTGTTAATTCTCTTCTTTTTTTTTTTTTTGGATAAATGGGACATTTTGATAAATAGGAACATACATACAATGAAAATAAAAAGTCAAGGATATGCACATATAGTTAACAAAAGAAATCTGAGTTGTTACAGAATTTTTGAAAAGCTACCCAGGTCTGGTTTTAAAATGACAAAATAGCACTGGACACTTCCCCATCTCCCAGAAGTCACCCCAAAGCAGCAAGGGAACAAAAAACAGGCATGCCAAGTCCAACTGATTGAAGTAACAGACTTCTATGACTGAGCACCATGACTAGGATGAAGAGCTGCTTAAAAATTGGAAGAGGCAGTAAGGACATAGGAAGGTGTGGAACCTGCCTGCACTGCAGACCTGATGGAAGAAGCTCATAGAGCACATGTGACTTCCTGTGGCACAGCGTGAGGAGAAAAACCACCGAACTCACTCACCACCATGGGAATGACTTCCTTGGATTTTACTTTAATGAAAAATCTAAAAACTTTAAAGCAGTGTGACAAAAGAGGGAAGGAGCAAAGCGCACTTGTCAGAGCTGTTTATAAATGAAGCAGTAGGAGAAGAAAAATTTGCTACACTGTGAGTAATCCCACAGGATAGTTCTTAGTTCACTCAGAATTAGAGGTTAAAAATATTCAGTCCCTAGCATACCATGTGCCATAAGAAGAAATTATTCTTTTTTTCTGGAAACAGAACCATGGCCACATATCCACATAAACATGAAATAAATGGTCCAGAAAAGATTTACCTCATTCATATATGACTAACAATCAAAAGGAAATCACATAATTTAGAATTTTTAGAGGGTGTGGGAGTGAGAAAGAAATAAGGAAAAGCAGATGACAGGGAAATAAAATTACCAAAAAAGGAAAAAGCCTATATTAAACAGATGAAAATTATATCAGCATGAAATTTAAGAATTAAAGATATCTAACTCTAACAGTATGACTGACTAGATACCTTGTCTGATCCTCTCATTGGAAATAATTAAACATGCTGAATAAAATACAAATATTGTTTAATGAAAATTAGTCAGTGAGCTAACAACATAGTATGTAATTCTCAGCCCATGAAAACTAAGTGAAAATGGGAATCCACAAAGATAGGTGGGCCATTGAAGCTGGCTTTGCCTCGAGTGAATCTGTAGAACCATTTCATTTTTCAGTCTCTCAAGATGCAGGAGAAAAGAGAGCAAGACTAGAACTGCTGTAACATGGAGGTCGCTGAGAAGACAACTTCCCGTTAACATGATACCTCAACATTAACGTGCAAGTGAATTGGTAAAACTTCACCAATCACCCAATGGGAACAGTAAACTGAGGGAGAAAAACACTTTTCCTTAAGATTCCATAACTACAAAAATTCCCCGTATCATTTGGGAGCTCTAATTCACACTGTGTGGCCCAAACCCCAAACCAAAACCATAAACAAATAAGTAAATCCTTACACTAGTGGTTCTTGAAATGTTGCCCCAGAAGCTACTGTTGTCACCTAAAAAGTTGTCAGACATGCCAAAGTTGTACTCTTTGTGAGACCAAATGAATCAGACACTTAGAGGCTAGGGCTCAGGAACCTGTTTTTAACAGGTCTGTCAGTTGATTTGACATATGTTAACGTTTGAGAACTATTGCCTTAAAGTAAGATTTTGGTTTAAGTTGCTACTGGGTTGATACACTAACAGGCATAAAAGTTGCTAAGAGAAATTAAAACCCCATCTAAATAAATAGAGGTTACCATAATCATAAATTAGAAGACTCAGCATTATTAAGATATTGATCTCCACAGATTACACAGATTGACCTAAAGAGTCAATACAATCTAAATCAAAGTTCCAACATATTTTTTATGTAGATATTGATATCCTGATCCTAAAATTTTTAGAAACACACAGAACCTAGTATATCCAAAACAATTTTCCAAAAGAAAGTAAGAATAGGGGGCTTTTCTAATTGATATCGAGGCTCACTATAAAATTAAGTTCGTTGGCTGTATTTGGTTAACATAAATACATAGATCAGTGGAACAGAATATGGGTCTAAAAATAGGCCCAAGTATATATGAACAGCTGATATTTGACAAAGGTGCCAAGACAATTCAATGGATAAAGAATGGTGCTTTAGTAAATGGTACTGAAAACATCAGACAGACACATGTTAAAGTACCAAATATAACCCTTAGCCCATACCCTCAAAAATTAAGTTAAAATGGATCATTGATCTAAATTTAAAACTTAAAATTTCAAAACTTCTAGAATAAAACTGGAGAAAAATCTTTGTGAACACTAATGAAAATAGTTCTTAGGAAACAAGAAATAGAGATTATAAAAGAAAAAAACTCATAAATTGCACTTAATCAAAAATGAAAACTTTTACTCTTTAAAAGATACCATTAAGCGGATAAAAAGTTAAACCAGAGGTTGTGAGAGAACTCATCACATCATTCATTTAAAATCAAATTTTATTGCAGATTCATGATTTTTTATATTCATAAACACTTAAAATTGAACATTACTATTCATCAAAAATTTTCTTTAAAAAATAAGTATAAAGTAAAATATAAGATCAATTATAAATGTTTATCTAATAAACCCCATAGCTCCTACTATGTGAAGAAAACTTTGACATAATTGATGGATAAAATAGCAACAAGGTAATAGTAAGAGACTTCAGTACTCCACTTTTAATAATGGACAGAACAATAGACACATAAGCAATGAGGAAATTGAGGATTTGAACAATACTCTAGACCAGTTGGACCTAACAGGCATGTATAGAACACTTATGCAACTGTTGTAACAACAGCAGAATATGCATTTTTCTCAGCTGTACATGGAATGTTCCATCAAGTCATGAAAGACATTGAAGAACTTAAATGCATATTAATTAGTAAAAGAAGCCAATATGAAAAGGCGATATACTATATTATTTTAACTACATGACATCTGGGGAATTAGTGGGGAAAGGGCTTTTACTGCATATATTTCTACAATTCTTGAAATTTATGCAGTTACAATTACACAGTATTTATCACTTTTGCATTAAATATGCATATTCAGAAAAAATTAAGTTATCCATGCTCAATGTAAACCACGGCAAAGTATAAGGAAGAATAAATAAAATTAATGAATTTTATCATTAGTCCTCTCTTCCATCCTGGAATAAACACTTTAAATTCTTAGACATACTTTCTCCCGGTGTTCTGTCTACTATATCTGTTTCTGTTTATTTGTGTGAATATGTATACATTGAGAACATAATGTATATGCAATTTTGTAGCTTTTTTCATTTGACATAATATATCTTCAAACCTTTAAGGATTTTTCATATAATGCTATATTATTTTATCCTGTTGATATGTTTTTATTTATGTAATCATCCACTTATATTTAGGCATTTAAGATGTTTTGTCATGTTTGCTATCGTAACTAATTATTTCTTTAGGATACATTTCTAGTAGAGGAATACTAGGACAAAGAAGTGACCACTTTAAGGCTCTTGTTTGATACTGCCAAATTGCCTCCCCAAAAAGTTGTACCAATTTATGCTTGCATGCGCATTACATGTGAATGCCCATCTTAACATATTCCTTTACAAAATCTTAAATATTCCTGAAGAGTCTATCACATATGGAAGTCATGTCTTGCAAATGGAAAATGCAGGAGAAAAGAGAGGGTAGCTTCTTTTCATGTGAAAGATCTTGTGGTTTAGCCCAATTCACATTAAAATAAAATCATTCCTGATCACATATCCCTATGCCTTCCACCCCAAAATGTCAACTCCCATGTTCCTTATTATCACCAGTATTATCTTGATGGTATGTCTTAAGTCAGAGGACACGCAAGA
Organism: Suricata suricatta; assembly: GCF_006229205.1. Lineage (NCBI taxonomy): Eukaryota > Metazoa > Chordata > Mammalia > Carnivora > Herpestidae > Suricata > Suricata suricatta. The sequence continues at coordinate 79,586,451 of NC_043708.1, read as the reverse complement.
GCTAGATATGGCAAGCTAGAGTTCTGAGGTTTTGTTTTAGGATTACTGGGAACATTTTTCTTGCCTGTTACCTGGTTTTACTTGGTCTTAAGTGTTAATGATAATATTCCTGATTGCATTTACTTTCCCATAAATAATAATATAAATTCAAAAGATTGTCACATAGCAATAATCTCACTCCTAGTTGAATACTTGTGCAAGAAGAAAAGTAGCATTAGTTACTATAACATAAAATCAGTAGGACAAGAGGTGGTCTGTGTTGAAACATTGGACACAGCAAGCTAGCTCTTAGGTTGGTTCAGAGTTAAATTTCTCACTTTGTATGTATATCGAAGGAAGTTTCACATTGAAGCAAAGAACAGGGAATCGCCTACTATGGAGAAATGAAGGAGTCCTTTGAGGTCAGCTCAACAAAAAGTCAGGCTGCATCATTTAGAGATCCCACAAGAGTTCCATGTTAGATAAAATTCTTAGTTTAGCCTTAAATAGTTGGAATCAATAAGCCACTGAAATTCTCACCCTCTGAATGTAAACATGAAAATACCACTGGGCATCTGCCTGCTCATCTCCATGGAGATGTTTTGATTAACATCTGGTTGCAGTTGGGCTCTTGCATCAAGAGCTTGACCAGAACTTCACCCTCCTCCTAATGTCAATCACATTTCATGGCTGAACTCCATGAGCTTATAAATTTGTTTTTGTATTTTTATCTTTGTCTCCTTTTTGGAGTATAGGCTTTTACATACATAGAAAGTGACATGATAACTCAAATCTGCCTCATTTTTTTATCTTTTAATTTTGCATGGGAATTTGTGGTATGTGTGTGGCAAAGTTGCACTGTTTGCAGGAAAATGGAGGATATTTGTTGATAACACCAAATCCCTAGATTACTTTGGTCTTCCCTTACAGAGGGATTCTTTGTTGTGCTTATTTTCCATGAACAGAAAATGTTATTTGCCCTCTGCCCATCTATATTGTGTTGCAGGCAAGTTCTAGAATCTTTTTTAAAACCAAATGGCCCTATGCTAAATTTATTTCCCTTTGCTTATTGAAAACTATCCTATAACAATTTCCCCTTACTCTCTCATTAGGGAAACACTTTAGTTAACAGTTTGGTAAGCACTGCTAGGTTGGGGAGTAAAAGGGGTGGAAAATAGAATTTAAAAGAAGGCTGGGTCTATAGGTACCTTCTTTATGTATAGGTTTCTTTGTAAGTAGGCAGAGGGATGCTATCCAGAGACTGAGATCCAATGGATGAATGATGTTGTAAGACTCCATGTCTCTGTTTCCCCATTTTTATGCAAGGACTCTGGGTAAATACCATTGTTTGACACAGGCTGGCAGAAGGGTCAATGCATGCATGAGGCCCTGTTCTCTTGGCTTCCTGAAGAAAAGAGATACTTGGGCTGGGATACTTGGGCTGTGGTAAGGATTTGGGCTTGTTCTGTTGTTGCTTGCTGTTTTATATGGTAAGCCTGAGAGCAGCCTTGAATGGACTTTGGGCTCCAGCTGCTGGCAGCCTGAGCTTAGGTACCAGCTGTTTAAAGGAGAGTTCTAAAATGCCAGCTGCCCATCATCTGAAGAACTCAGGATCCTAAGATAAATGGGAAGTGAATATTTGCATAGCCTCCTCCTTTCTGACTGGGGCGCCTAAGGTACTGGCTAACAGTTCTCAGTAAATTGAGAAATACCCCTGGAGTCATCCATGAGGAAATCGTCCTTGTCTCTATGTCCATCTCTGAATTGAAATTTTGTTGCTAGTCTCTATCTTCTTGGTGAACCTATAGATTGGTATAATGACATGTAACAAATATATGTGATTGATTTTTAAAAATTAGACATAGCTGTGATGGAAGTAGAAGTCTGTGCCATGGCATGTTGGTAAATGTTTAACAACTGGCTGGTGGTGGAGGGTGTGTAGAGGGTGGAAAAAAGATGATTTGTGGGTTTTGCCTATTACCTTGGTGTAAATACTCTGAATGTGCTCAATTTTACACTGCCAAGTAAGATCCTTGAATGTAGAATTGGGAAGAGACCCACACAGTCACCTCCTTCAGGCTGTAGTTAGCATCCCACTGATGCTGTTTATTAGCTGGATAACTTCTCAGTGCTAGATTTCAAAACTGAAACCTAGTTATGTCTTTATTCACTATCATAATCCAGACATGTATTTCCATTTGAATTTTGGTGACTTAACTTTTGGTGTTCAGTTGTGGGACAACATTTTATAGTTTAGGCTTATAAAGATCTTATTGTTATAAACATTGAGATAGGGATAAAATAATTTCACTGAGAAGAAACAGTTCTCTTCTTGCCAACTGTGGTAAATATCCTTAGATTTGTAAGAATGGAGTGATTCTATTTTGGCTATAGTGAGGTCTTCATTTGAAAAAGATGGTTTAAGCTGAAACCATTAGCTCTTGTTTAACTACAGCATGTCTGAGTACTTTTCAGTCCACTTCTTTTCTTTTTTCACTTAAAGTCAGGTGAATTCTATCTAGAAGATATTGTATAAAATTAGGAGAGATGTCTAAATTGAGGGCGGGCCTCCTGAGGTCTCTCTGTACATCTCATTTGATCATAAAATCCCCAGAAAGAAAGATTACATAATTTATCTTGTTCAGTTGCATCTAGCAGCTCTGGGCTTCTTGGGTAGCAAGAGACCCGTGGGGAGAGAAGTTGAGCCAGAGAGGCTCCAGCCATGGCCTAATAACCCCAATGGTAATCTTCAGGCACCAGCTGACCTCTGGGAAAGAGAGTTTGTCATTTTTTTTAGTCTGTGCTCTCGTGTCAGCTCACATTGGCCAGTCTTTTTAGGGCAGTCTCTCTATTTGAGTAGCCTTGTTCCAATTTTTTTCTTATTTAGGGAATTTCCCTTTTTCCCTCCATGTCCTAATAGGGAAACCTCCCTTTATCCTTGCTCAACCTTCACTGACTTTTTTGAGACAGCTTAAGCAACCTCCCTTATCTTTTCTCATAGAAATATCCTGTCTGGATGGCTATATGCACACAGAGATGATAAATGGTTCTATTGTTTGATATTGCATTGTATTGTATTGATATGTTGTAAGTATCCAGCCTTTTACTGAGATTTTTTGAGGTGTGTCAATGGTTCTGATTCCCTGGACTATGACTCACTTAGTCTAGACCATGGCATCACTAGGGTTTGGGAGAAATCAGCTCATGCCCCAAGGAGAAGGTGGGTCAGGGTGAATAATGCACTACATTTATCCTAGCAGGCAGTCAAGATCCTGTATGATTTCTGCGTAAAGGTGGACCCTCTTGCAGTGTTAAATGCAGAGTGAGAACTAGTGGTCTAGAAAGGCAAGGGAGGACTAAAGGAATACATTGCTAGGTTTTTGGTGTTTATAGCAGCTGCCAATATTTTCATCTTAATTTTTAGTCTGATTTTTTCCCTCTAATGACTTCCAGGCCTGACCTGTGCCCTCTCAGCTGTGCTGAGCTGAGATTACTCAGTGCATTTGACTTTATTTGTAGCATGTCAAGATCTTGTGCTTCAGTCTCAAGGGCCCCGAAGTCCTTTGAGCTGGCTGCAGAACTATAGAAAGTAAACGAAAGACAAAATTATAAGGAAACAAGTCCTTAGCCAAGTCCACTAGCCCCACCCTGAGAAGAACTTATTTTACCTCTAGTCAGTGATCAAATGTGGGAAAGAGAAAAGAAGCAATAGTAAAGACTCCACCCTCCTTGTAGGGCTAACAGGGCCCTTGCTAGCTCTGCTCTGAAAACCGTTTCCTTGAAGGAATGGGCTGGTCACTTTCCCTGATTATATTACCAGTTTAGGAGGAATTCTTGGTAGCAAAATTTCCTTGAAAAAATCAAACATTATATGCAATCTAAAGGATGGTTGAATGAACTGTGGAGATGAGATATCCATGTTCTAAACCTGAGAGAGAGTCAGTCAGTTGTGGTTTTGTTGAACACGTTGGCTTATGTCTCCTAAAGGAGTAAACAAAACTCATCACAGTGATCTTTAACCCTCGGCACTATTCATTGCTTTCAATTTATTAAACATTTGAAGACCATATGCCTGAGTTCCTGGCCTCACTGAACATAAATAGTTCAGCTATGAGACATGATTTTATCCAATGTTGAACAGCAGACATCTCAACAAGCCTTTCCAAGCTACAACAGCAGATGAAAGAACCAGAAGTCAGACAATCCTGATGATTCAGGACCCTAAACAGCCCTAGACATGATGCACTTTCTGCAGCAGTTACCCTATCTCTCCCTCCCATCCAAGTCTCTCCAGGATATTCCTTTTTTTTTTTTTGGTCTCACTTAGAAAGTGTTTGCATGTGAGAATTCTAAAAAATCTAGTATAAATTGAGATATGATCCTTTTACTTGGACAATTTACTTACACAGGTTTCAGGAGCATTTTCAAGTTAAATATTCATTGATATGTCTTAATATAAGAATGAGAGGGTATCTTACTAATATAAGGACTGCCACTTCTTTTCACAAACACCAGCAACATACGCTCTCCTGGACTGCAGAGTAGGCATGAGTTTTATTTTCAAAGATGCTGCCCTGCATCCTTTTGGAAATAAAGGAAGGTATATTTTTCTAAGAATCATGAGTCCATCTCAAGAAAAGATTGCCATGTCTATATGATTTCTTTCCTACTGATAACCATTTTAGGTAGAGTTTTTTTAGCTAGTTACTCATAGAAATGTTTTTGCCTTGTCATTGTGAACACGCACTTCATGTGTCAGTCCCAGTACACGTGCCTGAATGGAGCAGTGAGAAATAAAACCATCTCAAGAAAGAGCCAGAGAAATGTAAAGCAGAGAGAATGACTCAGATCAGGAAAGGAAGAGGGTGGATGGTGCCTCTGGAGTTGACCTTGTCAAGAAGAGAATAGTCAGAAATCTGACTACTTTTTTGTTTTCCTGTTGTTTCATTCCAGCAGTGACCGTGTCCAGAAAAGAGTTCCATTTTTATATCAGTCAAGAAAGACTTAGCCGAAATGTAACAAATCCCCAATTCTCTGGTTATTAGCTGCAAAGGCTTATTCCTCACTCATGCTTTATGACCATTATGGGTCACCTGGGGACTTCTCCACATGCTGATGCTCAAGGGCATAGGCTAAGGGAAGTTTCACAATATGGAGCGTTATCAGTTATTGTGGCAGTGACCAGCATTGGGGAAATTCACGCACTGGCTTTTCAAGGCTTCCACCTAGATGTGACATGTGTCACTTCCACTCATTTTGTACCTCTCCCTGTCCTGGTAACAGTTGGTTTCACTGGCCATAACAAGTTACTTAGCCATACTTAACTTCAGTGATTTGGGAACTCCAACTCTACCATGTGCCAGAAAGAAAGAACTGCAAACATCATTGAACAATACTAATAATTACCAGAGTTTTGTTGACAGTGGGCCTGGACCTTAGCAAAATTGTGAAGGAAGAAAATTTTATTTGCACGGTCCTGACTCAGTGTCCTTTATCTTCTCTGTACACTACTCCTTTTCTTTGCCACTTCATTAGCCCAGGGCCCTTTTCTTCCAATATCAGAACTGTTGACTATTTTATATTTTTGCTAGTTTGAGTTATTTTAGGGTCGATATTATGTCTCCAAGATTGTTTGCCTTTTGTAGTTTTATCTCTGGTGATGGAATTAAAGCCATTCCACAAGTAATGGTTGGACAGGCTTTCTTTTCCCATACAGCGGAGTTAAGCATTGAGGGGACAGAGGCAAGATGGTGATCTCCCGAATTCACACCCTGTAGATGGATCCGTTCACATACATCTGGCTCTGTCAGGAAATGTAACCAGCTGACATGACAGTCTTTTTTCTCAAAGAACCTATTTTATAGTAGTAAAGGAAACAAATAGAACACAAAGCCGCACCCCAAAGCCACACCCCTGACCCCCGATCCCCCTGGCAACATAGAAAGCAGGTTTTAGTGTGTGATAGACAGGATTGCAATGTATTTTCCTCTTAGGACTGCCTTTGCTGCATTCCAAAGGGTTTGGACTGTCGTGTTTTCATTTTCATTTGCTTCCATATATTTTTTAATTGCTTCATTAATTTCTTGGTTGACCAATTCATTCTTTATTAAGATGTTTATTTAAAATTTTTTTTCCATTTATAATAGTTTATTGTCAAATTGGTTTACATACAACACCCAGTGCTCTTTCCCACAAGTGCCCTCCTCCATGACCACCACCCACTCTCTCCCTTCAGCCCTCAGTTTGTTTTCAGTATTCAGTAGTCTCTCATGTTTGTGTCCCTTTCTCTCCCCAATTCTCTTTCCTCCTTCCCCTCCCTGTGGTCCTCTGTTAGGTTTCTCCTGTTAGACCTATGAGTGCAAACATATGGTATCTGTCCTTCTCTGCCTGACTTACTTCGTTTAGCATGACACCCTTGAGGTCCATCTACTTTCCTACAAATGGCCATATTTCATTCTTATTGCCATGTAATACTCTATTTTGTATATATATATATACACCACATCTTCTTGATTCATTCATCAGGTGATGGACTTTAGGCTCTTTCCACGTTTTGGCTATTGTTGAAAGTGCCTCTATGAACATTGGGGTACATGTGCTCCTATGCATCAGCACTTCTGTATCCCTTGGGTAAATCTCTAGCAGTGCTATTGCTGGGTCATAGGGGAGTTCTATCGATAGTTTTTTGAGGAACCTCCAAAATGTTTTCCAGAGCGGCTGCACCAGTTTACATTCCCACCAAAAGTGTAGGAGGGTGCCCGTTTCTCCACACCTTCGCCAGCATCTATAGTCTCTTGATTTGTTCATTTTAGACACTCTGACTGGCATGAGGTGGTATCTCACTGTGGTTTTGATTTGGGTTTCCCTGATGATGAGTGATGCTGAGCATCATTTCATGTGTCTGTTGGCCATCTGGATGTGCTCTTTGGAGAAGTGTGTGTTTATGTTTTCTGTCCATTTCTTCACTGGATCTTTCATTGTTGGGGTGTGGAGTTGGTGAGTTCCTTGTAGATTTTGGATAGTAGCCCTTTATCTGATATGTCATTTGCAACTATCTTTTCCCATTCTGTCAGTTGCCTATTAGTTTCCTTGATTATTTCCTTTGCAGTGCAGAAGCTTTTTATCTTGATGAGATCCCAGTAGTTCATTTTTGCTTTTATTTCCCTTGCCTTTGGGGATGTGTCGAGTAGGAAATTGCTGTGGTTGAGGTCAAGGCGGCTGTTTCCTACTTTCTCCTCGAGGATTTTGATGGTTTCCTGTCTCACATTCAGGTCCTTCAGCCATTTGGAGTTTATTTTTGTGTATGGTTTAAGAAAGTGGTCTAGTTTCAGTCTTCTGCATGTTGCTTTCCAGTTCACCAAGCACCACCTGCTAAAGAAGCAGTCTTTTTTCCATTGGATACTCTTTCCTGCTTTGTCAAAAATTAATTCGCCATACGTTTGTGGGCCCAGTTCTGGGTTTTCTATTCTATTCCATTGGTCTGTTCTATTTGTGCCAATACCATACTGTCTTGATGATGACAGCTTTGTAGTAGAGACTAAAGTCTGGGATTGTGATGCCTCCCATTTTGGTTTTCTTCTTCAATATTACTTTGGCTATTCGGGGTCTTTTGTGGTTCCATACGAATTTTAGGATAGCTTGTTCTAGTTTGAGAAGAATGCTGGTGCAATTTTGATGGAGATTGCCTTGAATGTGTAGATTGGTTTGGGTAGTAATGACATTTTCACAATCTTTATTCTGATCCATGAGCATAAAATGTTTTTCCATTTCTTGCTGTCTTCACATTCTTTCATAAGTTTTCTATAGTTTTCATTGTATAGGTCTTTTACACTCTTGGTTAGGTTTATTCCTAGGTATTTTATGGTTTTTGTGCAATTGTGAATGGGATCAGTTTCTTGATTCTCTTTCCATTGCTTCATTATTGATGTATAGGAATGCAACTGATTTCTGTACATTGATTAGGACCCTGCAACCTTACTGAGTTCACTGATCAGATCTAGAAAGCTTCAGGTGGAGTCTATCGGGTTTTCCATGTAGAATATCATGTCTTCTGTGAAACGTGAAAGTTTGACTTCTTTGCTGATTCTGATGCCTTTTATTTCCTTTTGTTGTCTAATTGCGGATGCTAGGACTTCCAGCACTGTGTTAAACAACAGTGGTGAGAGTGGACACCCCTGTCGTGTTCCTGACCTCAGGGGAAAGCTCTCAGATTTCCCCCATTGAGGATGATATTAGCTGTGGGCCTTTCATAAATTGCTTTTATAATATTTAAGTAAGTTCCTTCTATCCCGACTTTCTAAAGCATTTTTATTAAGAAAGGGTGCTCTACACTTGACTCAGATTTCATGCATGTATGTAAGTGGTAGGAAGCAGGGAAGGTATGTAGGGGCATCAACATAGTCTTCATATGAAGAGCCTAGTACAGAGAGCCCCAGATGCAGTATAGAAGCCATGGACTCCAGGTATCACTCAGAAACTTTCTGATTACATAATCTGGCCTAAACTCTCAAGGCTTCCTGACTCCCTTTCCTCACTTTAGAACTGGTCTGACAATAATTAGCATGTGTAACTTTTGAAGGATATTGTGAGGGGTACTTGGGTGACTCAGTTGATTGAGTGTTGGACCTTGGCTCGCGTCATGGTCTTGAGGTTCGTGGGTTTGGGCCCTGCGCTGGGCTCTGTGTTGATAGCTTGGCAGAGCCTGGGGCTTGCTTCGGATTCTGTGTCTCCCTCTCTTTCTGCCCCTCCCCCATTTGTGCATGCACGTGCTTTTTCTCTCTCTCAAAAATTAAAAAAAAAACATTAAAAGTTTTAAAAAAGGATATTGTGAGAAACACAATCATGTAATCATGCATGTGGGAGTAATCTGGTAATTAGGGAGTTCTATGTAAATGTCATATACTATTAATGTTACTTATAACTTCATGTCCTCTTTTAATGTCATGGCACAAAATATGTTCATAAAACAAAATATAGAAAATGTGATGAAAAACTTGCCAATCAAATATAACAGAAAAGATGTGTTATATTTCAATAAATGCTAATCACCTAAAAAAAAGAAAAAGAAAAAAATGAAAGGGTGCTGTATTTTGTCAGAAGTCTTATCTGCATCTATCAACAGGATCATATGGTTTTTATCTTTTCTTTTGTTAATGTGATGGATCACATTGATCGATTTGTGAATATTGAACCATCCCTGTAACCCAGGAATGAATCCTACTTGATCATGATGGATAATTTTTTTTATATGCTGTTGAATTCGATTTGTTAGTATCTTGTTGAGTATTTTTGTATCTGTATTCATTAAGGATATTGGTCTGTAGTTTTTTTTTTCTGGGTCTCTGTCTAGTTTGGATATCAAGGTGATGCTGGCTTTGTAGAATGAGTTTGGAAGTTTTCCTTCTATTTCTATTTTTTTGAATAGTTTGAGAAGAATGGGTATTAGCTCTGCTTTAAATGTCTGGTAGAAGCCATCTGGCCCTGGGCTCTTATTCGTTGAGAGATTTTTGATAACAGATTCGAATTCTTCACTGATTATCAGTCAATTCATGCTTTCTATCTCTTCCCGTTTGAATTTTGGTAGTGCATGTGTGTTTAAGAATTTGTCCATTTCTTCTAGGTTGTCCAGTTTGTTGCCATATAGTTTTTCATAGTGATCTCTAATGATTGCTTGTATTTCTAATAGATTGGTTGTAATAGCTCCATTTTTATTCATGATTTTGTCTATTTGGGTGTTCTCTCATTTCTTTCTAAGGATCCTGGCTAGAGGTTTATAAATTTTGTTTGTTTTTTCAAAAAACCAACACTTGGTTTCAGTGATCTGCTCGACTGTTTTTTTGGATTCTATACTGTTTATTTCTGCCCTGATCTTTATTATTTCTTTTCTTCTGCTGGGTTTGGGGTGCTCTTGCTGCTCCCCTTCTAGTTCCAGTAGGTGCTCTGTTAGATTTTGAATTTGTGCTTTTTCTAGTTTGTTGAAATAGGCCTGGATTGCAATATACTTTCCTCTTAGGACTGACTTTGCTGCATCCCAGAGAGTTTGCATTGTTGTATTTTCATTTTCATTGGATTCCAAATATTTTTTAATTTATTCTCTAATTGCCTGATTAGTCCAATCATTCTTTAGTAGGGTGGTTTTTAACCTCCACATTTTTCTAGGTTTTCCAGACTTTTTCCTGTGATTAATTTCAAGTTTCATAGCACTGTGATCTGAAAGTGTGCATGGGTATGATCAATTCGTTCATATTTATAGAGGGCTGCTTTTTGCCCCAGTATGTGATCTATCTTGGAGAATGTCCCATGTGGACTCAAGGAGAAGGTGAATTTCCTAACTTCAGGATGCAGAGTTCTAAATATATCTATCAATTCCATCTGTTCCAATGTGTCATTCATGTCCATTGTTTCTTTAGTGATTTTCTGTCTGGTTGATCTATCCATTGCTATCAGTGGGTTATTAAAGTCTCCTGCAATTAGCACATTCTTATCAATAAAATTGTTTCTGTCTGTGATTGTTTTATGTGTTTGGGTGCTCCCGAATTTGGCACATAGATATTTATAATTGTTAGCTCTTCCTGATGGAGAGACCTTATAATTATTATATAATGTCCTTCTTCATCTCTTGTTACTGCCTGTACTTTAAAGTCCAGTTTGTCTGACATAAGTATGGCTACTCTGGCTTTCTTTTGGCTTCCAGTCGCATGATAGATATTTCTCCATCCCTTTACTTTCAACCTATAGGTGTCTTCAGGTCTAAAATGCGTCTCTTGTAGACAGCAAATAGATGGATTTTGTTTTTTTTTAATCCATTCTGCTACCCTGTGTTATTTGGTTGGAGCATTCAGTCCATTTACATTCAGTGTTATTATTGAAAAATGTGGGTTTAGAGTCATTGTGTTCTCTGTAGAGTTCATGTTTGTAGTGGTGTCTCTGGTACTTGTACTCTGCATCATTTTCCTCATAGAGTCCCTCTTAGGATTTCTTATAGGGCTGGTTTGGTGATGATGAATTCTCTCAATTTTTGTTTATTTGGGAACACCTTTATATCTCCTTCTATTTTTAATAACAGGCTTGCTGGATAAAGGATTCTTGGCTGCATATTTTTTTTGTTCATCGCATTGAAGATTTCCTGCCATTCCTTCCTGGCCTGCCAAGTTTCATTATACAGGTCTGTAACCACTCTGATAGGTTTCCCTTTGTATGTTAGTGCCCTTTTATCCCTGGCTGCTTTCAGAATTCTCTCTTTATCTTTATATTTTGCCAGTTTCACTATGATATGTCATGCTGAAAGTTGATTCAAGTTACATCTTAAGGGGGTTCTTTGTGCCTCTTGAATTTGAATGTCTATTTTTTTCTCCAGATTTGGGAAATTCTCAATTATATTTGGTCTAGTTCCCCTTCAGGATCTCTCTCTCTTTGTTCCTGTTTAGGAATTCCTATGATACAGATGTTGTTCCGTTTGATGGTATCCCTCAGGTCTTGAATTCTCCTTTCTTGCTCCTGGATCAATTTCTCTCTTTTTTTCTCAGCTTCCTATTTGGTATAATAGGAATTCACCTATTCTTCTCTCTGCCTCTTCAATCCATGAGGTGGCCGCTTCCATTTTATTATATACCTCATTTATAGCCTTTTTAAACTCATCACAGCTATTTTGAAAGCCCCAAGTCATTCTATCAGTAGCTTCTCTAATGCTTTTTTCAAGCCCAGGAATTAATTTTATGACAATTGTTCTAAATTCTTGTTCAGTTATATTGCTTAGATCTGTTTTGAGCAGTTCTGTGGCTGTGACTTCTTCCTGGAGTTTCTTTAGGGGAGAGTTCTTTCATTTTGTCATTTTGGCTAGCTTTCTGTCTCTTGTCAGTTTTAAAATCTCATTGTGCACTGTGCACCTGTTAGTATTGCTCTGTTAAAGGAGGCTTATTGACAGTCCAGGGCCTGTCATTTCAGGAAATGTTCTTTTAATCGTGTCTCTCAGTTTCTCTTGTTGTGCCTTTCATTATTTTTTTCCCCTACTTAACGATAATTGGGACTCTCCGTCATGCATACTTTGGGTTGTTTCTTGGGGTAGCCATGAAAAGGAAAACAGACAGACAAACACACAGGGAACAAAAGCACACAAATGCACGGACAAATCAAAGAAACACATTAAAAGGGGGAAAGGAAGAAAAGAAAAGGAAGGGAGAGGAAAGATAAGAGAGGAGAAGAAAAAAATAAAGGGGGGGGCAGAGACAACAACGGACAGTCTAAAAGTGTATAACCAGTCAAAGGGAGAGATAAGGATGAGATAAGGGAGAATATATCTGGATGGCAAGAGAAAAAAGGAAAAAAAGATGGAAAAGGGAAAATAAAGAGTAAAAATTAAAAAAATTTTTTAAAGTGTAGAAAAGGTAATAATAAAAAATAAGTATAAAAAAAGCAGCTCCTCTTAGTGGGTAGGCATGGTTTGGTGTAGGTAGGTCTTGGGAGCTGCACTCAGAAGTCCCGACTTGCCTTGATGGTTGCAGAAATAAGAATAGCGGGCCCCCAAGCTCTGCTGGAACTATGTGTTGCAAGCCACTCTTATGAGTCTCATCTCCCTGTGCCGTGGGCGAGCCAAGCTGTATTTTCTAGGCCCTTCTTGCTTCAAAATCCTAGTCCATGCACTTTAATACTACCACAGATGAGATGTACTCACTTTGGCACCTGCTTCTTAGCTGGAATCTCATAGGGGGAAGGAACAGTTTCTCTTGGCGCTGGTTGGGATTCACGCTGCCGCTGCCAGAAGGAAGCAAGGTGCATGCTCCCGCAGCCTCTGCTGCCAGTTCCTTGCTGGGATCGCATAGGGGTGGGGGCTGTTTTTCCTGGTGCCACCTGGGTTTACGCTGCTGCTGTTGAAGGTAAGATGCGCTTCTGCAGCTGCCACTGCTGCCAATTCCCTGCCGGGATCTCATAGGGGTTGGGATTGTTTTTCCTGGTGCCATCTGGGATTCACACTGCCCAGCGGTTATATATGGAGTGAGAGTTTTTCTCTCCATCTCGGGTTAAAAGTTCTTTTACCTCTTCTCTAGAGATAGTACTATGCACGTGTTCAGTTTCTCTTTCTCTTCCCTTTATCTCTCAGTGGCTCCAAGTGCTTTCCCTGTGTTGGGCTGGGGCTCCCACCTCTCCTGCACCTCCTGGCCAGTTTTCCAATCTCCCCAGTTTGCACTCATTCACTCAGGCATCTTTGAGGTTGTCTTCTTTCTGGAGTCTGTAATTTCTCCTCCCACTCTTGCAGACAAGAGTAATGTCTTTCTCAGTTTGATAGATGGGGAGGACGAAGTTTACAGAGTTCTCCTTTCTGCCATCTTGCCTCCCTTGATGTTGTTTAACCTTGATGCATATGGAGGCTTTCCAAATATTTTCTTGTAGTTGATTTCAAGTTTCATAGCACTGTAATCTGAAAATATGCATGGTGTGATCTCATTTCTTTTATATTTATTGAAAGCTGTTTTGTAACTGAGTATATGATCTGTCTTAGAGAATGTTCCATTTGTACTCAAGAAGAATGTGTATTCTGGTGCTTTTGGGTAAATAGTTCTGAATATATCTGTCAAGTCCAGCTGGGCCGGTGTATCATTCAAGGCCATTGTTTCTTTATTGATTTTCTGCCTAGATGATCTGTCCATTGCTATAAGTGGAGTATTAAAGTTTACCTGCAATTACCATATTTTTATCAGTAAGAATGCTTATGTTTGTGATTAATTAATATATGTATTTGGGTGCTTTCAAGTTAGGGACATAAACATTTACAATTGTTTGCTCTTCTTGATGGATAGACTCCTTAATTCATGATATAATGCCATTCTTCACCTCTTGTTACAGTCTTTAGTTTGAAATCTAGTTTGCCTGATATAGGTATGGCTACTCCAGTAGCATGGTAGATGGTTCTCCATCCCCTCACTTTCCATCTGAAGGTGTTTTCAGGTCTAAAATGAGTCTCTTATAGGGAGGATATGGATGCATCTTTTTTTTTTTTATCCATTCTGATACCCTATGTCTGCTAATTCAGGGCATTTAGTCCATTTACATTCAGAGTTACTATTGAAATATTATCATTGTCATTGTGTTATCTGTAGCTTTCATGCTTATAGTGATGGCTCTGGTCCTTTGTAGTTTTATAGCATTCCACTCAGAGTCCCCCTTAGGATCTCTTTGTATTTTGTTGGTCATGAACTCCTTCAGTTTTTGTCTGAGAAAGCCTTCATCTCTCCTTCTATTCTGAATGACAGCCTTGCTGGATAAAGGATTCTTGGCTGTATATTTTTCCTACTAAACACATTGAATAATGGTCCCCCAAAGGTGTCCACATCCTAATCCCCAGAATCTGTAAATATGTTATCTTTTATAACAAAAGGGGCTTTGTAGATACAATTAAATTAGGGGTCTTTTGATGGGAAGATTATGCTGGAGTATTTGGACAGTCCCGAAGAAGTCACAAAGGCCAGGGGAGGTGAGGCAAGATGTCCAGAGATAGAAATGATGTGACAACTAAAGCAGAACTTTGGGTGATGTGGCCACAAGCCAAAGAATGTGAGTGACCTCTAGAAAATGAAAAAGGCAAGAAACAAATTCTTCCTTATGGTGTCTAGAAGGAAGAAGATGTCTTCCAACACCTTGATTTTAGCTCTATGTGAATCGTTTCCAACTTCTGACTTCCAGAATTTTAAGAGAGTACATTTGTGTTATTTTAAGCCTGTAAGTTTCTGGTAATTTGTTATAGCAGAAATAGGAAACTAATATGTAGAGACTTAAAGAAAAGATGGTTCAAAATGGGCTTCAGTGTCAGACAAACTAAGTCCTTGGTGAGTCAGTTCCTCACTATGAATATTGGATCAATATATAACTTCTCTACTCCTTAGATTCCTCACTGGTAAAAGTAGGTCAAAGTTAACATTTGCCTGTGAAGATTGTTGTGAGCTTAATTCAAATGTTATTTTTTGAATCCAAACTATGGCCTCAATGCATGTTAAATATATATAGCATGATGACCAGGGATGTGGAAATATATACAATAATAATAATAATAATAATAATCTTAATATCACTATAGAAATTTATATCTTCCAGAGTTTTTCTAATTATACAAATCTCATGTAATACTTAGTAATCATGAGATAAGTTGGAGCTAGCAAAGGACCAAATGAAAAAGAATCTAGAATTATTTGAGACACATATGAATAACATTACTAGTGTAGATGGCTTCTTGGAGGTCAGGTGACACTCGAGCCAGGATTTGATGGAAGATGCTCATTTCAGTTCAAAAATATCTACTGAATACAAAATGTGTATTATATATCTACGAGGCAGCTGACACTGTGTCAGACTCTGAAATAAAGGTTACATGTGTTATCAAAGGGAAGCACAGTGTATTAGGCAAGAGAATGGCATTTGTGGGTACCATAGTGTTCTGCCCACCCCTCATTAATGAGCATCATTTCTAGCAGACAATGCTTTGAAGGTTTAAAATGTTATCTCCTGGAGGAAGGTTGTCTTACAATTTCAATAAAAACCTTTTCTCATTGTGTTTCCAGAAGGTTAAGTATATTATGGCTATGAAGAATTAAGGAGGGTTCAAATGAAATTAAGAGGCATTTGGCTTTGACTGAATGTTTAGACTCGTGGTTAATTACATGGACTTTGGTAAGAGACAGACCAGGGTTCAAGCCCCAGCTACTTCTTAACTAACCGTTTGATCCCAAGAAAGTTGCTTAACTTCAGTTCCCTCCTTGTGAAATAGAATTAAAATAGTACCCACACTTGCAGAGTGTTTTGACAATTATAGTAAGTACTCAAATGTTACCCATTATAATAATTATTCCAAGCCAGAACTTCTAAAAACAGACATTAGTTTATTAAAATGGCAGTTATTAAGATGTTTCTTTAGAGTAAATTATTAGGAGAGAGTTCTCTGTTTCTTTGTCCTGTTTCTACAAACAGCCCCAAAAGCACATGTCCTCTTTCATATATTTCTGTAATATGTATATTTGTTTCTTTCTGATTTGGGAAAAAAGTTGAAGGAAACAGAAGATCTATCTCTTTGATATCGGGGATAAAATAAAGGAAACAACAGTGAAGCCACAGGATCTTACCTCATTTAAAGGAACACATTGCTGTTGTTATGCTCTGTTTTGACTTGCTTCTTTTAAAAATAACTTCAAAGTTTTCTGTTTAAAATAAACCTATCACCATTTTTTATTTTTCATTTTTTCTATCTTTAGATTGGAGGTACTTTATATCTATATCCTGATTGAGACTAAAAAGCTTCCCACTCCTGGGTCCCACACACTTGCTAAACATTTAATTGCTGAAATTCATCTTCAGATTTGAGGACATTCATGAGCTTGGACATTTTGGCTTCTTTTTGCTCCACTTTTGTTGTTTTTTATGTAAAGATTTCTAGGTGGCCTCATGCAGATTCCTGTATGGTTCCCCACACAAACTTGTTTCGAGCCTGAATACTTTCCATTTATAACCATTCCATGTTTCCTACCCCTTGGCCAATTTAGATCCAATGCCCCAGTGTTCTTTCCGTTCTGTGAGCTGGGTGACAGCTGACGTGGTGAGTAACGGATGGGCAGCTCATTTCACACTGTACTCTTGCAACATTGAGAGTAATGATCTTGAAGAAAAACAAAACACAACACCAGTGAGGCTTCCATCTTGTGGAACTGGTCTTTCTCTGGACCCCTTCCTGGGCAATGGAAACACTCTTAGCAGAGTGTAACCAACTGCACTGGTTAACACAGTGACTTCTCGGTAAATTGTTTCCTAAGCTGGGTTCCCTCTGCCTGTTTCTAACAGAATGTCTTGCAGAGACCAGACATTTTTCATTGCTCTGCCAGGCTCTGTGTGAGTGATAGTGTAAGAGTGTGTGTGTGTGTGTGTGTGTGTGTGTGTGTGTGTGTGTGTGTGTGTGTGAGATTTTAAGAAGGTATAAAACAAGAACCAGAATCCTAATGGAAACTGGGTAAAGCTCAGTTTAGATATGTATGAGGGCTCTATGATGGCTTAGTTTTGCTTCTGAAGAGTCTCTTTGACAGGGTCTCATATTAAGATTTGAAGATGATGCTGTATGTTAATGTCTATACTGAGTCTGTACTACACATTTCAGACCTTCCTCCTCAAACCAGTGTGGATGGAACTAAAACTCAGTCTCATCCTCTCAGAAAACAAAATGTTCTAGAAGATTCACTTTACAATTGGCCATAGAAAAATGTTGAAATAATCCATAGTTTTATGTTAAAAATTAAGTTAGCTACACTTCAGTGGGTTACAGTGTAGTATATTTTTAACTGGCCCACCTTTGAAATAAAAGTCAGGTCCATCAAAATGCAAGCATTTGTCTCCTTTGAACAATATATTTCTTTCATAATTTAGAAAACTATAGAAGATTCCCAAGTTTCCCAAATAAAACCACTTGTGCTGTAAGTTCATTGGTAAATTATTGAATCAATGGTTAAATCAAATCTTGGGGAAATATTAGAAGTAGAGACAAAATTTGTCTTAAAATCTTGTGGAAAATATGTGCCCTGAAATTATTCAGAAATAAGACAGCAGGAGAAAATACACGGCCTTCCCACTGCATCCCTTGTCCCTCACCCAAGTAGACACTGCTGCCCAGGTTCCATATTTCTCATCAGCATCTTTCTGCACCGAGTGTGACAGTGGTCCATAGAGGACTCCCAGACTTCAAGATAAGACTGAAATGTTTAGCTAAAGACTTGAGGTAATTATCTCCATGGCAGCTGCTAGCAGTTTGTCCTGGGGCTCTGGGGTTCTAATATTGTGTATTTTTTCCAATTTATCTTGAGTGGAAGAGGACATTTGGCGTCATTTAAAATGAAATGAAAATATAACGTGTTTGTACCTCAAGTCTCAAATTGTGCATCTTGCCTTCCAGAAATTGGGAATCTCCAAATGTTGTTAAATGACTCTTAAAATATTTCTGCACTGTATCACTTAGCTCAGTATATTGGAATAATAGGTCAGCTGATATGCCTATCACACCTAGACTGTTTGTATGGCCTTTGAAGGCAGGTTGGATGGTACTGTTAATGAGGTCCAACCTGGAGCCAAAACTATGCTCTCCTTAAAATTAACCCTGCCTGGAGAGCAGTGGCCCAAGGTCTTCAGCTGTCTGTTTACATAAGTGACCAAGAAGCCCCTTTGGATTGGAAAGAACTCATCCTAAGAAAAAGGAAAACTAAGGTATTCTAAACTCTTACCAAGAGCACTTTAACTGTACTACAGATTCCCAGTTCCCCTAGGCTTTTATCTCTAGGATAATTTTGGTTAACAAAACAAAACAGAACAATAAAAAAGCAGCTAAAACCAGAGTTGGTTTTTTTTTGTTTTGCTTTGTTTTTTACTGAAATCTCTTAGATATATTGAGGATTCCATGTTTTAGAAATACAAGTGCCAGAATCTGGGGATGCCCTCCAAAACACTGAGCGCTCACAGTCTCTGTGCTGGCCTTGGACAGATGGAGATGAGGGATCCCAGCTCTGTGGCTTGGATCTGGAGAGGAGGAGAACAGATATCATATGGTAGTCCAGATGCTCAGGGCACAAAGCTCCTCATAGTTACCTTTAAGGAGTTCTATAAATGTCTAGGAGGAATTTGAGAAGTGTTTGAAGTTCTTCCAAAATGTTAGACATTGGAACCAAGGAATACTAGTTTATGACTCTTGTTTTCTCATTTTTATCCTTCAGGTAGGATGGCTTGGAATATGTGTATATTTCATGTGAGTTCTTTAATGTTAATGAAAGCATCTTATACATAGAAGTTGAGAATTTTTTAATTGGTTAATTATTGGCAATAGGCATTATATAAAGCTTTTACTAATTTCCATTTTGAATAAACACAACTTATTTTAGTTCCAGAATGATTTCTTTCAGGATCTAGGCAAATGGGCCTGGAATTGATTTGCATTAATATGCATTTTGGCCAGTTGGGGAAAAAGTCTTGAGTCAAGGCAGTATGAATACTTCATCAGAAATCTCATTTTCAGAAAGTGCATTAAGTCATTGCATAAACCTCCACTGGCCATAAGAAAACATCCTTGTGTACAATGTTGGCAAGTGAAATCATTATTTTCAGTCAACTATTTCTTTTAATACATGAATATTCCTGTTCTTGGAATAGTCACAAATTACTTTGCAATGATAAACTGCAGCCAAGTGAATTCTTTCATTTCCTGAAGGACTTTGGGTTCTGAGGCTTTACGTAATATAAATATAAATATATAACATAAGTATAAATATAAATATCTAAAGCATGGTTTCCTTTCATATTTAACCGACCTTGAGAAGAATGGAGGGAAAACTTACCGCTATAAGACATGTGGTGGAATTTTATGATGGGCTCTGGCTTCTCAGGTCTGGCCAACTCTCAGATTCTGCTAAAGTTTACTATGAGAAAGGTCACACAATTCAAATCTTTTCCCAGAGGAAAGCATTTATTGCAAGGTACTATCATTAAATAAATTATTTAAGAGTGACCTCTCAAGTTTAAATAGTACTTATATTTTCAAATTTCATCTACTTGCCTAATCTTGATTTGTATGTTTAAAATCTTGGTGATCTGTCTTGGGCCTCATATATCTTTAACTAGGGTTCATTGGCTTTCTATGGGCAGACATGTCAGATTTGGATGTTTTCTATCTGATTAAATTTAACTAATTGGCTTAACACACAACTTATAAATACTATACACAGTTTATATTCATCTTTATGTAGCAGGTACCTAGTTTGTAAATTACTGCATGAGGGCTATCTCTCCAGCTATTCTATAGTCAAATATTGATATTATCACATTTTCTATTCCTCCTGGATCTGCACACACTCTGTACCTATGAGTAGATTGTATATATCCTTGGCTTTAGGCATGGGATGGCCCTTGTTTCTACAGACAAACACTATAGGATGTATCCAGAGTCGGATTCCCCCGGTTCTTTATGACATTTGGCAATGGAGCTGGTAAACTTCTCCAACATTATGATCTTAAAAAGAACAAACTCTTCCAAAGGAGATATACTTGTTTTTTATGATTTTTGCTAAAGGACAAATGAAAGTTTCAACTAGAGTTTGCCTGGCATGATCATTCTGAAAATAAATCCATTTAATTGTTATCTTTTAGTTATCAATTCCAATTTTTGTCAGTTATCTTTCAATGTAATACCTACTGCTTCTCATAGAGACCATGGGACTGAACAGACAAGCTCATTAGAACCATCTGGTCTCGGGTCATCATTTCTATAATTAAAGTGGTCTAGAAACATATATTGAAACCCACTAGAGAGATAAAGCAACACCAGAGAGAATAATAGAGTTATATTCTAACCCATGCCTGCAATATTATTGTGTACATTTTCCTAAGAAAAGTTCATATTGGGGCGCCTGGGTGGCTAAGTCGGTTAAGCCTCCGGCTTTGGCTCAGGTCAGATCTCACGTTCGTGGGTTCGAGCCCCACGTCAGGCTCTGTGCTGACAGCTAGCTCAGAGCCTGGAGCCTGCGTTCTGTTCTGTGTCTCCTTCTCTCTCTGCCCCTCCCCCTCTCATGCTCTGTCTCTCTCTCTGTATCAAAAATAAATAAAACATTAAAAAAATTAAAAAAAAAGAAAAGTTCATGTTCCTAAATGCAGAAGTAGAAGTGCCTAATAGGATTTTAAATCTATTTCTTCAAAGAAACTTCTGGGTATATGGAAGAATTTAGTCTGAAGCTTAGCCAAGATTCTTTTCTTTTTTACACAAAGAAAAGATTTGAAAGATTTGGAAGCAAATACTTCTTTCTGGGACAAAGCTTGGCTATAAGAAAAACAAAATGTTTTCTGTTTTTTTCCCCCAGTAATTGCCTTAGAAATGGAAAATCTGATCACATCACTTCTCATTTTCAGTCTTCACTGCCTCCCTGTTGCTGCAAGATAAAAGTGAAACTTCTTAGCATGATTTATAAGGTCCTTTATGATTTGTGCCAGGCACTGTAGTAGACCCATGATGAGTATTTTCTATATCATTCCTCATAAAATCCCTGCAGGATAATATCACTATCTCTAGTCTAGAGTTGAGAAAACAGACTCAGAAAAGTTGCCCAAAGCTACACTGCAGTTAGATGGGCATAGGATATCCAACACCAAACTAATCATACTTTGCTAGCCTTCTCACTTCCTTGCAGAAGTAATATAAAAAAAAAATGCCTGGAAATGGATGGGTGGATGGATGGATGGGATAGATTGACAGACAGATAAATAGATAAACAGAGTGTGCATTAAAATGGATATTTGAAGGAAGAACTGGTTTAAGGATATAATGGTGAAAATAGGCTAACTAAATGATCTTTATTATTTCATTCCTGTACCCCAGAGCATAGGAGTCTCTAGAGAAAAATTTTAATCCCTGGAGTTAAGTTGTATTTCTTTTTAGCTCATATTATGTGTTATTACTAATGATGATTCTTCTCAGAGCAGTAGATTTTACTAAAAATAATTCAAACCCTGGGTGGCAAAGACTAAACCTGTATCATCCAGTATGGAAGCCACATATGTCTACTAAGCACTTGAAATTAGTTATTTTGAATTGAGATGTGCTGTAAGGGTAAAATAACACACAAGATTTCAAAGACTTAATATGAAAAATAGGTAAAATATCTCATTAATAATTTTATTTTGATTACACATAGAAATAGAAATACTTTGGATACATTGTATATTATTGAGTTGTTGAGTATATTATTAAAATAAATTTCGCCTGTTTACTTCTTAAATATTACTATATAATTTCAAATTATATAGGTGGCTCACTTTATATTTCTATTAGACGGCTCTAGTGTAGGTAGAAGTGGATTATTTTCACATTCCCTTCCCAGGAGGCATCAGTTTTAAGGAAGTTTGGGAAGAGAGAAGCATCTTACAAAAATGCAGAACAAATTCACATTTGTTTTTTTAATCTGAGGTTTACTGGAGACAGTATCTCTCCAACACATGTGGCCTGAGAGCATAGTAGAAAACAGAGCTGCCAAGAGAACTGGCTGTGGCTTCCAAGAGCTGTGATTTCCTAAGGAGAGCAGGCTGTGTGTCCTAGAGGAGTTTTGATCACGTTTCCCATTTTGTGTGTTCAAAGCAAGGCAGCATCCTTAGAGGATGAGAATATTAAGAACAATGAGGAATGCCCCAAAGCTCAAAGAAATAATTTCCTGTGATATATCCTTGGTGAGGCAGGACCTAGCCTGAGAATAGAATTCTGTAAAATCAGTTAGGTATGTCACACATTTTGTCCCTTGTGTACATTTCTAGTACATACTTTAAACTTGAGTGCTTAATCTCACTATGCATCTGTCTGACCTAAAACAAGTAAATATCCACTATAAATAAATGGCTCAAACATGTTAGGAGTTTATTTTTCAGTAACAAAAAAAATCCAAAACAGAAGTTTTCAATTGATAGAAGGTTCTGTCTTCTCTAGGTGGTGATTTAACAACTGTGGCTTTTTCTGTCTTGTGGCTTCTTTCTTTAACAGATGACTTCCAAGGTTATAGTGCTCAACTTTATCAAGCCGGAAAGGAAAGTGCTTGAAAGCCACAGTTCTGTTAGAATCCAGTTGTAGTCTATATATGGGTCCTTAGAGAAGAGGACCATTTTAGTGGACACACAGCAATCTCTTATATAGTCCATCCTTCTAATTCACCAAATATCACCTCTTTCCATACCTAAGACACACTCATTCTTTCCTAGGCAGACAACACAAAGTTCTGTCCACCCACCACATTTACCTTAACATCTAGGATGTGCAGGTCATGGGTAATCCTCTCATTTGTTTACATCTTGAAATTTAGGATCAGAAATTTATCTCAAAGATAAATTGATGCCAGAACAGTCCATTTCTTTGGTAGGCTGAGTCTAAAACAATTTGAGCAGTTCTTTGACATCATCTGGAAAAATTATAATTGGTAGCTTTTCCATTGGTTGGGTTGGAATCTTACAAATGATAGCCTCAGTGCAATGCTTGTAATTCCTTTACACAGGAGCCTAGGGAGTAACTAAACCACACTTTCTTCCATATTGCAATTTTGCTCTCACTCAACACATCTCAGCTTCAACCTCTAGGTCATTGTCATTTCTAGAAGTCATGACTAAACACGGACAAAAACTTTGTCTCAAGATTTTTCATATACTTTATTAGCAGGGCTTTTCTTTTCAGGGAGTATGTAAATGGAAGGCAGGAGCAAAAAAGAATAATTCTTGCTTAAGTAGTAGGGTATCCGCTCTGCCCCTGAGTTTCCTTATAGCATTTATTCTTCAACAGAAGAGGCTTTGATGGTTCTCCTGAAACCAAGTACTACCTGCCATTACCAAGACACACAGTGTTTCTCCTTTCGCATCTTCCCTATAATATAACACATATGGATGGGAACAAGAATGTACCAAATGAAAACAAATATATTCCATTGGCTGCTCTAAGAAGTGGGCCTAACTCCTCTATTTATAAGGTGCAAATCTAGTAAATTATTTTTTTTCCATAATATTTTATTGTCAAATTGTTTTCCATATAACACCCAGTGCTCTTCCCCTAAATCTAGTAAATTATTAACGTTTCTGAGCCTTGGTTTCCTCATCAGCACAATAATAATCATCTCCTTCAGACATCTGTAAAAAGTCAAGAAGTATCTGAAAATGCAGAGCACAGTGCCTAACCTATAATAAGAACTCAATTTGTGATTATTTCTTTTTAACTTTTCTTCAGGTGTCCTTCCAAAACACTCAAAACTATGACACCTCTACCCCAGCCCCCACACTTTGTGACGTTTAGTCTTCTGATTACTAGCTCAGGCTGCTGCTGTTGGACATGATTGTTCAACTCCTCCTGCTATGTCAGCCTATCCTCAGCCATCATCCGAAGGCACTTAGGAGACATCCTTCTTCCTAATGTTCTATCATTTAGTTCCACCAAAATCTCATTCCATCTAGCCCCAACCCACTTTTGTTTTATACCTTTGGCTATTGGTAGCAAGAAAAACAGCAGTCACACTTACTGAAGACTAAATATTAACTCAGGGAACCAAGAGGAAACTGGAATCTGGTGAGTTCATGTGAGTGAGTGAGTGAGTGTGTGTGTGTGTGTGTGTGTGTGAGAGAGAGAGAGAGAGAGAGAGATGTTGAGTGAGAGAATATATACAAGGAAATAAACTAAGACAAAGTGTTATGAGATTTTTGAATAATAAGTTTGGATGAAGAAATCCATAAGCCAGAGGATGCCTGGGAACCAAACACATGTGTGAGTGGTACAGAAGCAGGAAGAGAGAAATAAAGAGAATCCAAGAGGATGTATCATTGTGTTAATGTGAAAGAAAGGAATAAAAGTCAGGAGTGTAGTGGGGAATGGAAAAATAGAATTAAATATGTATATCCACAGGTTTTAATTCTGTTTTTCCCTTCCCCACCTGAATATATATGTATGTCCAATTTTGTGGAATTGTGTCATGAAAAAAATTGCTTGTTCCAAAAGCTTAATAATTAGGGGCCAAAATAGGAAGAGAACTCACGGCTCTCTCTGCAACTCCCCATCTCCAGGGGATAAGTATAGCTCTGGTTAAGCAATCTATATATAGAAAAGGCCACTGCCCTTAGGAGATGAAGACTTGATTCATGATTAATGATGGCCACTGTCCAGTCCAGGAAGCCCTGCATCTGCCCTTGACCACAGCCCTGTAAGTCTGGATACCATTGCCTTATATGGACCTACCTTGAAAGGAAAGAGAGTATCTTTCTGGAGTACCCACGGATACTGTAAGTGGGATCCAGTTCATTTTCAGTTCAGCTCAAATTCAGAGGAAAGCAGTTTTGTTTTGATAAGGACCGACGAGGCCAGAGAGAAGCAAATAGTTACATATACATGAGCTTCCCTCTTCAGTGGAAAAGGACCATTGCTCTGTGTTGGTTCAACCTCTCTGTGAAAGCTTCTGAGACTGTCTCAGAAGGGACAGTTTTTTGATACTAACACCATTATCACCCTGTTTATACTTGGTGACTCACAGGAGATGACCTGGCATTCCCAAAGCTGTGCCTTTATCACTACTGGCAGAGCAGAGCAGCTGTCTTACCCGCCTGACTATCCTCCGGGGATTTCTCCTGGCCATTGCCAATGTAGTAGAGCTTTTTAATTCTAATGGAGACGGTTCACAGGAAAATAGTTTCTTTGAATAACACATGCTTTGGCCAGATTCTGGCAGTTTATGCCTAGTTCCAGAGAGCGTGGAAAGCCCTTAGTACAGTAACAAACTGGTGCTACTATTATTATTGCTATTATTCAGGAAAATGGAATCAATACTGCTCTATATTTCAAGCATTCTCCTGGAATTTTAATGTCTGATTTTGAAACATTTCTGATTTGTGGATAGAAGGCAAAGGGAAGCTTTTGTAACATTTCTACAGTCTTACGGAGAAGGAATGCAGAATCGGATTAGAATATACTGTTCTCCCCCTCTTCTCAAGGTGTATACAGGACAGCTCTGGCACATGTAGCAAAGAGGAAGTGGAAAGAAGTTCTGAGAGCAGAGCTCTAGCCAGAGTCATTTCATCTTAGCTCTCCCTCTGTACCACTTTGGGACTGGGACATTTTTTCAAACTGTGTATCCAAAACATATCCTGGAGGCTAATAGCCTCGCTGATTAACCCTTCTAATGGCAATTGCGCTAACCCCAAGCAGTTATGAAACCACTGGTAAAGAAATTGGTCATTAAAAAAAAGTTTTGAGATAATTGTTGATTCACATGCATTTGTAAGAAATAATACAGAGAATTCCCATGTCCCCTTTCCCTATCCGCCCCCCCCCCCCCGCCTCCAGTCAGTGATGTCTAGCACAGGTAACCTCTGCAAAACTGTAGTGAAATATCAACCCGGATGTTGGCATTGACACACCCCACTGGTCTTATTCAGAGACAGATTTCTCCAGTTTTACTTACATTCTTTTGTATATGTATTAAGTCCCATGTAACTCTATCACATAGAGGTTTGTGAGTGCAACACTGCAGTCATGATACAGAACAGTTCTGTTGCCACAAGGGTCTCTTTTATTGCTCAAATCAAAGGACCATTCCTCACTGAATGGTTCAGGGGAATATTTGTAACTGAGGTATTATAAAAGAGCGAAAAAAACCCAACCACCTCCTGAGCTTACCAACCAGTGATTATTATGCTTTCATAGGACATGAAATTAAATAGTTCCTTTTTCTTCTCCTTTAATTCACCTGACAACCATTTGGGGGATAGTGCTAGATACTAAGAAAGTTAGTAAGACACGTGGTCCTCTAAAGAGAGAGATAAAAAAACCAATATTATTTCAATAAATATTATAATCAAGGAATATACAAAGAATATTTCAAACCAATAGAACCAGTAGAAGAAAAATATTCAGTCAACTAACATTTGCAGTTTTCTTCAGTATGCCAAGCAGTAGAGATACACAAATGTGTTATATTCCATCTGTCTCAGGTTTCTCTGGCAGAAAATGGTCCTTTTTCTTTCTACTCAGTTCTTCCCATCAAAATAAAACTAGACCAAATGCTCACAAACAAAGACAAATAAAAAGCTGGCAAAGGTCATGGAAAAATGTAAAAGCTGGCAGAGCCCCATTTGAATTGGAATAACTTTATAAGAACAAAGAACTGTGAAATTAGTCAACAAGACTCCCACTATTCAGACACACACAGGAAATTTTGAATTTTTACCTCTAACACTTCCACAAGACCATCAAGTTAGAACATACATGCTTAGGGCATTATTAATTAAATGAGTGAAATTTGCTTTTGCCTTGTCATGAAGAAACTTTCAATAGTCACAGTAAAAACTGGATGAATGAGATCTAGATTATTGGGTATATAACCTGACAAGTAGGGTATAGTATTCCAGAAATAACAGTGGTTGTATGCTTGTTTCTGCCTTCACAACTGTACCAATCAAATATTACTTTGTGGATAGCTTCTTAGCTGTATAAAAGAAATGTAGACATCATTCTTTATAGTCTGAATGGAAAAAAGAGGTATTCACACAAATCAGTGAGGTAGACATTGTGAAAATCATGAAATGTGCATGGCTCATAACAGTGGTTGAATGTTATTTAGAGAAGGTAGACCTTGAATCAGACCCAAGAATTAGATAGGTAAAGAACAGGGAGTGAATGTGGCCTTTCCAGGGAAACTAGATAAGCAGGTGAGGAAATGAGTACCATGGATTCAAGAACAGTGAGAATCTAGGCTAGCTTAGAGTGTAGAATTCTTATATGGAATTGTGAGTGGTGGGCTTCGGAGTCAAATCAGGGGTTCAAACCCTTGATGCACCACTTAGTTGATGTATGAATTGGGAAGTGAATCAACCTCTCTCTGCCTCAGTGATGCATCTGTAAAATGGGATGATTCTTACACTTCATTTATAACTATAATACCTACAATAACTATCACTACTTGATTAGATTATGATCAGTGCTAAATGAAATAACTTGCAAAAATCACTTCTCAGATTGCCTTGCATAGAAATACTTAGGACTATCATTTTTACTATATTACTATGAGACCAAATTTTGAGACCCTTAAATGTCATCTTTAAAAGTTTAGGTTATAACCTGTAAGCATTGGTATGCCCATTTTAAAAAAGAGCAGTCACTGATAAACTATTAGAAGTTATAAGAAAGCCATTAGGTAGACAGTATTGAAAGCGAGTGTAGATGGAGATAGGAAAAACCCTTGCTAAGTAGGAAATCCATCTCAGCCTGAGACAAGGGGAGCCTGGTTTATTTATTTTTTTTCAGGGTTTATTCTTTTTTTTTAATAGTTTATTGTCAAATTGGTTTCCAAACAACACCCAGTGCTCTTCCCCATAAGTGCTCTACTCCATCACCACCACCTCTTTTCCCCCCTCCCCCTTCCCCTTCAACCCTAAGTTCATTTTCAGCATTCAATAGTCTCTCAAGTTTTGCGTCCTTCTCTCTCTCCAACTCTCTTTCCCTCTTCCCCTCCCCCTGGTCCTCCATTAGGTTTCTCCTATTTTTCTGTTAGACCTATGAGTGCAAACATATGGTATCTGTCCTTCTCTGCCTGACTTACTTTGCTTAGCATGACACCCTCCAGGTCCATCCACTTTGCTACAAATGGCCATATTTCATTCTTCCTC
>NC_043708.1:79513068-79558199 GCF_006229205.1 Suricata suricatta | reverse complement strand
AGCAGCTGCACCAGTTTACATTGCCACCAACAGTGCAGGAGGGTGCCCGTCTCTCCACACCCTCACCAGTATAGTCTCTTGATTTGTTCATTTTAGACACTCTGACTGGCATGAGGTGGTATCTCAGTGTGGTTTTGATTTGTGTTTCCCTGATAATGAGTGATGTTGAGCATCGTTTCATGTGCCTGTAGGCCATCTGGATGTCCTCTTTGGAGAAGTGTCTGTTCATGTCAGACAAACATGGAGGGAACAGAAGCACACAAATTCACAGACAAATCAAACACATTAAAAGGGGGAAAGAAAAGAAAAAATGGAGAGGAAAGAGACGAAAAGAAGAGAAGAAAAAAAAATAAAGGGAGTCAGAGACAACAAAGGACAATGGACAGTCTAAAAGTGTATGACCAGTTGAGGCAAGAGGTAAGGATGAGATACAGGAGAATATATCTGGATTGCAAGAAGGTAAAAAAAAAAAAAAAAAAAAAAGTGGGAGAAAGGAGAAAGAAAAATAAGGAGTAAAATTTTTTAAAAAAATCTAAGTAAAAAAGGTAATAATAATAACAACAAATAAGTACAAAAAAGAAGAAAAAAAGAAAAAAGTGAAGAAAAAAAGAAAAAGGGGGAAAAAAAGCAGAAGCTCCCCCTCATGGATAGGCGTGGTTTGGTGTGGTAGGTTTCAGAGGCTGCTCTCAGAGGCTCCACCTTGGTGTCTGCAAAGAGTAGAATGGCGGCACGCCAAGCTCCGCTGGAGCTAAGCACTGTAAGCCACTCTAATGAGTCCGATCTCCTTGTGCCGCACCGTTGAGCCAAGTTGTATTTTCCACGCCTGCCTTGGTTCAAAGTTCTAGTCCATGCACTCTTATGCTACCACAGATGAGATGTACTTGCTTTGGTGGCTGTCTTCTTAGGGGGAGGGATCAGTTTGTCTTGGCTCAGGCAGCGATTCCAGCTGCCCCTGCCTGAGGCGAGGTGCGCTGCAGGAGGTGAAGTGCACGCCCTCCCAGATACTGCTGCGGATTCCCAGCCCCAGTAGGGATCGCGATCATGTTGGGGGAGGGATGAGTTTCTCTTGGCGCCAGCTGGGATTCACTGTTGCTGCCCGGCCCTGCCGGAAATGAGCTGGGAGCTCCTGGAGCCTGAGCACACACCCAGGTCTCCACAGCCGCCAACTCCCTGCTGGAATTGCATAAGGGTGGACATTTTTTTCCCTGTTGGCACCCGGGATTTGGGGTTCACGTGGCCAATGCTGGGGACGAGATGCGCCGTGGAAATGAGGTATGTGCTCCCACTCCCTCAGCCGAGGTGGAAGTGATCTCCCCTGGTGCCGCCGCCATGGTCGCCAACTCCCTGCCAGAATGGTACAGGGCTGGAAGCTGTTCTTTCCTGTGTGCCACCCAGGTTCGGGATTTGGGCTACCCAGCAGTTTTTTATGGAGTGAGAGTTTCTCTGAGTGGGGTTAAACATTCTTTATTTCTTCCCCAGAGACAGTACTATGAGTGCATTCAGTTTCTCTGTCTCTTCCCTTGTCTCTCAGGGGCTCTGTGTGCTTGCCCCATGTTGGGCTGGGGCTCCCACCTCCCCTGCCCTTCTTGGGCTGGCCCGTTTTCCAATCTCCCCAGTTTGCACTACTCAGGCATCTTTGAGGTTGTCTTCTTTCTGGAGTCTGTATTTTCTCCTTCTGCTCTTGCAGATAAGAGTAATGTCCTTCTCAGTTCAGTAGATGGAGCAGACAAAGTTTACAGAGCTTCCTTCCTCTCCGCCATCTTGGCTCCTCTAGGAGAGCCTGGTTTAGAACAGAAGAGAGAAACTTCAAAGGAAAACTATTTGGACTTAGGGGATGCTATTGCTCTAAGTGAGAAGGTAGAAGTGACAAAACTGGCCTTATTTTTTCAAATTCTAGGAAATCATGTTCATGAGTCAGACAAGCAAGGAAAAGGATAATGAGTTGAATTCTGGATAATTGAAAATGAGTGTGGAACATTCTATACCAGCCAGGATTCAACCACTCCACCAGAAAAGTAGAACCTGTAGGAGAGAGATACATATTTCTCTCATCTTATATATCATCATTCATATAAATATGTGTGTATATGTGCAAACACATATAAATATAATCTAGACATATGAATCTCATGATTTATACATGTATAATTATGTATTACTTGATTGGCTGGAATTGACTTACACAGTAGTGAGGGCTGGCTAAGCAAGCCTGCAGTCCACAGAGCAGGCATTCAGGATGAGATCATGAGCAGGCAGGAATCCTATGAGCTCTAGCTGAAGCTTGTAGTCCACGGAAAAGTAATGTCTTGGGGAAGAAAAAGCATTCAGGCCTGCTTGTTGTTTCTGGTTTGGGGAAAGGCCTATTCCCTCTTTCTCCACCACACAAGTAACTACCAATGTTGGTGAGGACATAGAGAAAAAGGAACCACTGTACACTGCTGATGGGAATGCAAACTGCTGGAGCCACTGTGAAAAACAGTATGGAAGCTCCTCAGAAAGTCAAAAATAGAAACTTCCTGAGATGCAGTAATTGCGCTACTGGGTATTTACCCCCCAAATACAAAAACCTTCATTAGGAGGGACACATGCACTCCTATGTTTATTGCAACATCATTTATAATAGCTAAATTATGGAAGCAGCCCAAGTGTCCATCAACAGATGAATGGATAAAATGATGTGGTGTGTGTGTGTGTGTTCACACACATTTTTTTCAACAACATGGATGGATCTAGAACATATAATGCTAAGTAAAATAAGTCAGTCATAGAAAGAAAAATACCATATGATTTTACTTATATATGAAACTAAAAAACAAAACAAATCAACATAAGGAGAAAGAAAAAAGAGAAAGAGAGAAACCGAGAAACAAACTATTGAGTATAGAGAACAAACTGGTGGTTACTAGAAGGGAGTTGGGTGGGGGAATGGATGAAATAGGTGATGGGGATTAAAGCGTGCACTAGCATGGTGAGCACTGAGTAATGCACAGAATTGTTGAATCACTGTGTTGTTCACCGGAAACTGTTATAACACTGTGTGTTAACTATACTGGTATTAAGAATTAAAACTTAATTAAAAAAAGAAATAAAAACAAGAAAAGGCTTCAATCTAATTAAGTGAGCTTCCCTCCACCTCCCATGTCCCCAGGATAATCTTCCTTTTGATAAACTCATATCAAGTAATTTGGGAATTTAATTATATCCCTTCACTGCAGTATCTACTATAGAGTTTGAGTAGTTTGAATAAGAAAAGGTGTGTGCATGCACAACACAATGACTGCTCCCTCCCTCCTGCCTGCCAGCTCTCCTTGTAGCCTTCCCGAATCAGAAACACACTGGAAAGGAGTCTGGGGAATGCAGTTCCTCCTAGCCAAGTTCACATGTCACAAATCCATCACACATTCCATTGGAGATGACCTGTAGGTTGTGAGGAAAAGAGACTAAAAATGACTGAAAGATGCAGAAAAGTGTTAAAGATATGTGTTACTAACAGAGACGTGAAAGGAGACAAAAATAAGTGTCACCTTTGGGCACTGTCCACAGTTGAGCTACCTTAAGGAAGAATTAATAGTAAAGGTCTAATGTAGCTAGTATGGTAGGGAGAGACCACTAGAGGTCAGGAACACAGAAGGCAAGAACACACGGATTGTCACATCAATCTCCTGTGGCCCCCCACTGCCTACAGAATATAAACAATATATACTGAAACTGGTGTTCACTTCACTCAGTGACTCTGTCTAGTTCTCTGTTTTCACCTTCAGCCACTCATTTGCACTCATGACCCCTCTGCTCTAACCATATGTTTTCCAGCCACAATTTTCATGCTACACTTCTTCTCTTGGAATGTTCTTTGTCCTCATTTTTACCTGGCAATCACCTAGTCATTATATAAATATATCCCAGTTCCAATACTACCGTCTCTGTTTTACCCTCTTCAATCCCAATTCCCGATCCTATTTAGAAATAAAAATTTTATGTATTCTGCTGGAGTAACACCTAGTCTATAAATATTACATTGTGAGTCTTTTACTTAATTTTCAATTTCTCAAGGACATAAGTATGTTCTATTCATATTTGATCTCTAACCTATAGCACAGCACTGCTATTGACAAATAGCAAACATTTATGGCATATGAAGGAATAAATCCATTATTGAATGTATCAGCACATTAAAATATTTAATTGTGACAATTTGGAAACAATGCATTCCCTCCCACCACTTGAAAAATGGAATTCTTGGCCAGGTTTGAGAGTGCAACTCATTCATGTATTTGTTTTTGTTTTTTTTTTTAATGCAAACTATCTTATTGAGAGGCTTAATAGAAAAGGTATTTGGTAGAAGGTTTGGTTTCACATGGTCCCTTGGTTGTCACTGTAACATTCAAGGTAAGACTACTTGCTTACAGGGAAATAAAATCCTCAAGCTACTTCCCAAGTTCCTACAATAGATCCTGAATTTAAAATGTGAAAAAGGTATGAACCACGTTTAGATGGGGGAGTTTAGTTGACATGAGAGCACAGGCCGACCTACACATGAAGTTTCATTGGTTTTGGTTTTTGAAGCAGATAACAGAGATATGCATAGCAAACTCCGGAGAAATGTCCAGAAACAATTGTGAATTGACAGCCTCCTATCTTTATCATCAAAGTTAGGGGAGTCTGAGCAAGGTTCATATGCTGATGGCCAGATTTCTACAGAGACCCCCTCAGAGGTGATCATAATCAGAAGGAAACATTCCTAAGTTGCTATGTATGGATTGTCTTGTGTTACTCATCCCTGACCACGTCAGTTTCTTGTGACATGTATTCTAGCTACTGCTAATTACCCACAATTCTATAAATTTCTTTTTAAGCAACATTAATGTTAAGATCCTGCTTATCTTGTCTTTCTGCTGTCTTTGTCTATTTATGGTTAAAACGGAGCAGAGGAAAACCAAGAGATACCCTGTGGATCATCGAGAGGCCAAATGTATTCTTCCCTGATTCCAGTGTGGCTCGGCAGCCCACCTCCTCCTTGTTATCAGGTTCATCTACCCCACTAGGGTGGTGATTCCTTTCTCTGATTGCTGGTCTCTTGGCCAAGGGACCTGAAGTAACTGGGTGACTGTCATACCTTAAGGTTTTATAAAACTCTTTCTGTGTTTATTCCCTTATAGAAATGTTCCTTCTTTGGGTAAAACAAGTGAACAAACAAATAGACAAACAAATCTCCAGTGTTGACCCAACCACAGTGTTGATCTCTTTTATTCTTAATATGTTTCAAACTGACATATAAAAATAATTGGTTCAAGCCTGTTTTTTCCTTTTAAAAAGAAATGGACTTATTCTGACAAATACCACTATAAATTGGCATTTCTTTACCTAGATGGCAGTAATATTATATTACCAAACACACACATAGACACATAGTTACACAAATATACACATTGCTTCATGGGCTGTATTAGAATTTTTTTGTAAGCACTTTGGAATTCGTTTATCTATTATAATAACATAGATAAAACACAATATACATGCCCAAATTCATTATGCACAAAGCTGTCATGGACTAGATTTCTCCTTAGGAGACATATAGAATATTATTTTTTTGATATAAGTTTCAGTGTACATTATATTTTGACATCTGCACACACTACAAAATGATTACCCCCAAAAGTCTGGGTACCATCCATCATTCTATAATTGACCCCTTTCACCCTTTTACCTATCCCTCAATCCCCTTCTCCTTTGGTAAACACTGATCTGTTCTCTGTATCTATGAGTTTTGGTTTTGCTTGTTCATTTGTTTTGTTATTATTTTTTAATTCCACATGAGTGAAATCAGAAAGTTTTTGTCTTTCTCCTCTGGCTTATTTCACTTATTGTAATACCCTCAAACTCTATCCATGTTGTCAAAAATGGCAAGATTTCATTATTTTTTATGACTGAGCAGTATTCCTGTGTGTGTGTGTGTGTGTGTGTGTGTGTGTGTGCGCGTGCGTGCGTGAGACATCTTTATCCATTCATCTATCGATGGAAACTTAGGTTGTTTGCATATTCCATATGTTAACTATATCTGTAGTGGCTGCACCAACAGTATACAACAGTTTACTTTTCAACAATATCTTCTCCAGCATTTGCTATTTCTTATCATTTTGATAATAGCCATTCTAACAGGTATGAAGTGATACTTCATTGTGGTTTCAATTTGCATTTCTCTAATAATTCATGATGTTAAAAATATCTTCATGTGCCTGTTGGCCATCTTTTTTTTTTTTTTTTGAGAAATGTCTATTCAGATCCTATGTCCATTTTTTCATTAGGATGTTTGATTTTGTTATTGTTGAGTTTTATGAGTTCTTTATATAATGTGGATATTAACCATGTATTGGATGTGTGATTTGCAAATATCTTCTCTCATTCAGTAGGTTGCCTTTTTATTTTGTGATAGCTTCCTTTGCTGTGCAGAAGCTTCTTAGTTTGATGTGGTCCAGTTTGTTTATTTTTGCTTTTGTTTCTCTTGCCTTTGGAGTCTGATTCACAAAAACAGCATTAAGTCTGCTGTCAAGGAGCTTACTGCCTATGTTTTCTTTTAGGAATTTGATGGTCTTTGGACTTACAATCAAGTCTTTAATTCACTTTGAGTTAATTTTTGTGTGTAGTGTAAGATAGTTTAATTCCTTTGCATGTGGCTAGTTTTAAATTTAAAGTCTAATAAGAATAGAAAATAGAACTTTCAACAAAGGAAAATCTAGATTAAGGGAGTATAAGTGATTTAGCAATAAGAACCCAGAGATCTGGGTTCAGATTCTGGTTCTGTCATATTCTACAGTGTGAATATGAACAAGGTACTAAACCTTGGCTTCATCTAATTAAGTACTCAACACTAAGTACTTAACAGGACTTTTGTGAAGATTAAATTAGATTGCTCCACAGAGGAGCCTATGCTAAGTAGACATTCAGTACAACAATGCTCACCCTACCATTTTGCTTTCTAATACAACCCAGAGATTTCTCAGCAAAAAGAGAATATGCTTGTCATTCTGCTTTGTCTGTGCTCCCTTCTAGGTCATCCTCCCTTAATTACAATCCAGAGTGACCTCTGGAAAAGATAACCTAGGAAACGACAAAACAAATAGAGGAGTGTTTAAATTTTCTTAGTAACAGAAATAGCTAGAGTGACTGGTCTTTCTCAAGACTTCCTAATGCATGACTAAGAGAATTTTGAAATGTCTTTAAAGTTTTCCTACTAGGGATATTGGTATTGCCCCCAGCATCCCCATTCTACCATCTAAAGAGTTGTGCTTTTGTTTTTTTCCTCAGAGGATTTTCAGATCTTCCTTATGCAGCTATCTTTGGAAATGCCATAATGCTTTTAGAGTACTAGAACTTTATAAGTATAGATTTTAATACTGAGCCCCATGATAAGAAGGGGTTACTTGTCGAAAGGTAGAGCAAAGGTGAGAGTGAGAAAGTGAGATAGCAGGAGAGCTAATGCAAAAGTAGTAGAGAAGGAGGAGGAAGAAGAAGAGGAAGAGGGAGGGGGAGAGGGAAGGAGAGGAAGCTATAGATGTTGAAGAGTTTTCTGTGTTGATGGAGTAGGCGGTGTAAGTTGGTTTGGGAGTGATACTGTCTAGGGGATAAGAACTTCAGCCTTGAGTTTATATCCCAGCTTTGCTTTTTATGATCTGTATGTCCTTGGTATACCTCCGAAACTTTTTAAGCTGTGACTTTCTCATCTGTAAAATGGAAATAACACTAGTACTAGCTTTATAGAGTTAGTGAGATTGGTAAATGACTTGATAAATAAGGGTTTTGTATGGTGCAAAGCACAAAGTTAGTACTCATTACATGAATGTTATTGTTGTTGATGTAATTTTCTTTTGTCTTAAAAAAAGCCATCCTGGGGGCACCTGGGTGGCTCAGTTGGTAAAGCATCCAACTCTTGATTTCAGCTCAGGTTATGATCTCATGGTTCATGAGATCGAGCCCTGCATAAGGGTCTGTGCTGACAACAATGGAGCCTGCTTGGGATTCATTCCCTCTCTCTCTCTCTCTCTCTCTCTCTCTCTCTCTTTCTGCACCTAACCCACTCAAGATAAATTAAAAAGAAAATTTTTTTAAAAGTCATACCAGTCCTGAAGCTGAAGTAGATT
This sequence comes from Suricata suricatta, assembly GCF_006229205.1. Taxonomy (NCBI): domain Eukaryota; kingdom Metazoa; phylum Chordata; class Mammalia; order Carnivora; family Herpestidae; genus Suricata; species Suricata suricatta. The sequence continues at coordinate 79,550,064 of NC_043708.1, read as the reverse complement.
TTTGCAGAGCAGGGAAACTTCCCCCTATGGAGTTTCCCATATGTGCATATTTGCTGGGTGGTGTTTATTGCACCCACTATCCACTCCTATTCTTTATTTACTTGTATTTGGAAGGCTAAAAATGATATATTGCAGACTAATGCACGGGTAAGTTCTGGATATGATATAATAGTTCTACCAATGAAATGTGCTCACTCAATATAGGGACAGCTCAAGAGCTGTAGGTTTCCTTCTAACAGGCAAGGTTGGGGAGGAAGAATACTTTTGGGAGCTGGGCTTGACACTCTAGGTCCAGCTGACTCACCTGTGAGAGTCAGGCAGGTATGGCAAGGGAAGAAGTGGAACAGCAGTAGCTTTATCTAGAACTCAGCATTGTTACAGGGATGCTACCGGGAAGCAAAGTTACCTCTGCTCCTCCAGCCCTTACAAGGATTTTCCAGACACCTGTTACTCTATATGAAATCTCTTCTGTTTAAATACTTGGAGCTGTTAGCAGTTATTTTGAACCTGCAGGATACAATGTTTGTCTGAGCTTTTTCAATGCCTTTTATTTCAATACTGTGGAACTTGGATATTTTAGACCAAATGGCTTATGTCCTATTTATTGACTAGTAAGTATAGGCAAATGTTGGGCATTATAATAAACAAACAAAAAGTAACAGTAAACAGAATACAACCCCTCCTGTCACACAACTTTGCAGAAATAAGGCACAAGACATATTAAAAGACTTTTGTGTTTTAACTAAACTATTTGGACTCTTCATTAGCCTATGAGGACCATCAAAAGATCTGACTCTACAATGGGCCCTTCCTCTGAATGGTCCAAGTTCAGACCGAGATTGCCTACCACACAGGGTTATTGTCAGCATTGTTTTAGACTGCCGTGTTCTTTTGTTTGGAATACCTGTGTGCTTAGATATGTGGACTCCTAGTATACTGTTTATTCATCCATTAGTTCATCTACTGATGCTAAATGCCTCAACATAAGCAGATACTGTTCCAGGTTCTGGACATAAAGGAAAAATCCTTATCTACATGGATATTATAGGAAAGAAATATCAGGCAAGCAACCAGTCAGTGACAGAATATTGCATAATGAAAGGGCTACAGAGAAAAGGAAAGCAGATGGGGATGGAGTACAGCATTGTCAGAGTGAACATAGAAGGCCCCTCTGATAAGGTGACATTGACCAAAGATCTATGTGAAGGGAAGTTGTAAAGAATGTGTATACTAGAGAAGCAGCCCTCCAGGCAGAGGGGACACAGGTGTCAACACCTATTTGGGAGAGTGCTTGACATGGGCAGTTCAGGTGGGAGGTCAGAAAGTGTGTGATAGAAGCAAATAGCAAATACGGCTGGAGAAGGAGCTAGACCATGTAGAGCCCTGTGAGCCTTGGTGAGGACATTAGATTTTAGGAGTGATGAGGGGCGCCTGGGTGGCTCAGTTGTCCAGCTCAGGTCATGATCTCATGGTTTGTGGGTTCGAGCCCCGCGTCGGGCTCTGTGCTGACAGCTAGCTCAGAGCCTGGAGCCTGCTTCAGATTCTGTGTCTCCCTCTCTCTCTGACCCTCCCCTGCTCGCACTGTCTCTGTCTCTCAAAAATAAATAAAGAACATAAAAAAATAAAAAAAAAGATTTTAGGAGTGATGAGAAACCATGGAGTGGTATTATCTAACTTACATTTGAGGATTATTCTAGCTTCTGAATTGAGGAAAGACTTTAGGGAGCAAGAATAGAGGAAGGAGATCACATAAGAGGTTCTTGCAATAAGCTTCCTATCAGATAGGAAAGAAACTTTTAGAGAAAGACTGAGTTTGGGTGATTTGTAGGGAAGTGTGTTCAGAAACAGGATGTGGAAAGGGGGGCAGGACTGGTCAGAAGAGAACTTGAACTGTGACTCCCTTGCTACAAGGGTCTCAGCCAATCCCATGTACAATGGGGTTAGATCTTCAGAGATGTCTGGCATTGAGGCAAAGGGAGTTTGGGGTTTTGTATCCCTCATCAAACAACCATTAGATGTTGGCTGCCCCTGGGGAAGGAGTGCAACCTTGAATGAGACAGCTCCCTTTAATGAAAGTCAGTTTCTGGAAAGGGGCTAAGTCATGAGCTGTCAGCAAGGAAAACTGCCAGCAAGTGGGGGAAATGCATGCTATCAACATAAAGGAGACATCCGGGTTTCTACACCAGTCTATCCTTCATGTCATCCACACTCACTTGCTTCCTATTTCTTCAGCCCATCTCCCAACAGTTTCTCTATGATTCTGATAGTTTCTTTTCCTGGGGAAAATACTGATCTCGTAACTACTACTGAAATTCACCTTTCTTAGTATCCATTGTACATTCTGCACATTTGGCTAGTTCTAGTAGTTTATATGATGGGATAACACAGACCTCATTACTAGAGGTATGAACCCTAGTCACCATGACTTTCTGCTGCCTTTGTCCATTTACTGTCAAAACCAGGCAGAGGAGAACCAAGAGATGCCTTGTGAATCATGGTGTATTCTCCCCTGACTCCACTGTGGTCAGTCTGACTTCTTCGGGACAATCAGGTTCAGTTACCTCTACTAGGGTGGTGATTTCCTTCTTTCCTTACTGATCTGTTGACCAAGAAGATCAAAATAACTGAATAGTACCCATACCTTAAGGTTTAATAAAACCATTTCCCTGGTATATGTTCCTTCTTTCGGAAATATGACCTCCAGACCTATAAGCCTATAGTTGAATTGATGGAAAGCATGCATTTCCCATTGGGTCACTGGGAGTGGAGGGAAGCAGAGCTACACTTACCTCTACCACAAAGTCCCCAAATCTATGTATTCTCCTTTTTGGTTATATGATACCATATAATATAATGACTGTTGATATAAGGTATGTACTTCTTATTCATCTCCAAGATGGCCCCAGAGCTGCACCTTCACAAGGACTCTCCATAGCTCTATCAAGCAAGAAGTTTCTGGGTTCTGTGGCATGTGATTAGTCTAGTGGATCCCGTGATCACAAGCATAACAATACTGGGATTTGATTCATTTCAGCCCAACAATAAAGCCTATTTTAGGGTCATTTTGTCACTGCTAGCACTCTGATTCTGTAAAGTGGATTCCCTAGGCTGATGTTATGTGATACTGGATCCCAGGTTGATTGATCAGCCTCTTTCTAAGCCTTGGACCAGTGGTATATTGACTGAGGCCATGCAGGCAGGAAAGAAACTATAACCAGTCTATGTGTCAATTCTAGTCAAGTGAATCATACCTCTTTCTAGATGGAAGGGAACCAATGCTGTTAACTTGCCAGCATGTGCTTGATTGGTCTCATTGAGGAATGGAGCCATGTTAAAGATTGAAGTTTGGTGCTTATTGCTGGCAGGTTGGGAAGTTAGTGGCAATAGTAGGAAAACCAGACCTGTTGAATGGAATTCTATACTATTGGACCCAAGTATAGCCTCCATTCTTATGACCTTGGCTATTCAGTTTATATACCCATTGTGCCAGTATTGGGGTGGCCAATGCTAATATCCTCTGCTTAGCAGTTCCCTGGAAGTAATGTAGAATGCATAGTTGATTCTAAAAATTTTTAAAGCTCTTTATTTATTTTTGAGAGACAGAGACAGTGCGAGCAGGGGAGGGTCAGAGAGAGAGGGAGACACAGAATCTGAAGCAGGCTCCAGGCTCTGAGCTAGCTGTCAGCACAGAGCCCGACGCGGGGCTCGAACCCACAAACCGTGAGATCATGACCTGAGCCGAAACCAGCCGCCCAACTGACCTAGCCATCCAGGCGCCCCTGCATAGTTGATTCTAAAAGGAGATATTTGGGCAGTGCAGAACAGCATCAGCTATCCCTGGTAAGAGATAATAATGGCTTGATAAATTGTACATAAGGTACTGGATTGTTGAGTATAAGCTGTTGAACAGACAGATAAATCAATTTAGATTTTAGGGAGAAAGTTTGGGTTGGAGAAATAAATGAGGAATTCATCTACATAAAGTCTATAAGCCAGAAATTAAAATGGTTCTCACCTGGCAATTTTCTTCAAAATAGTCCATTGTTTTCATTTTCAAAAATAAAGAATAAACCCTCAAGCTAACAAGACAAGTGCAAGACAAAATCCTAACTGATTTTGCCAACAGTTTAATTAAGTGAGTTAGATCAGAGACCTACAAGGAATCTTTATTATATCAGTATTTGTCATTCCTATTTCTTAGTGACTAGGATTAGAACAACCCTATTTGAGCCTCAGTTGCTTTTGCAAAATACTAGTACCAAAAATAATAATTTCTGTTTGGTGAGCATTTACTATGTGCTAGATCTATGTTATGTATTTTACGCAAACCTCTTTTTATTTTGACATAATCATCTAAAATAGGTTTGGTTATACTTACTTTACTCAACAGTGAATTGAGATTAAAGTCACTATTATAGTAATTAGCAGTACTGGGAACAATCCAGTTCAGCCTGAAAGTAAATTGATCATGATCATTTTGTCATTTTGAGGGGGGAGATAACATCTTCATGACCAGTGTGTTCATGGACCTTTCTCTTCTCCTAACCTGGAAGAATTGAAACTAGTTGATTTTGTTTTAATCCTTTGCACTTTGTCAGGATAACATAGTGCAGCAGTGTTAAACAGAGAGCATTACAAAGTCGTTTGGCCTTTACAAAATTCATGTCGTCCAACTTGATCCAAACAAGCTTCCTTTTACTTCTCTTTACCGGAAATCCCATAACTTGCTCACTTGGCACCGAGACACCCCCTAGAGCTGACGACAGAGTTACCTCCACCACAGAAGGAGGAAAGAAAGGATTTTTTCTCCCCTAAAGTGAGTGGGTGTACTGTATGATTTCAGAGGCTGAGATTAAGCATACTTACTGTATTTACTGAGTGACTCATCAGGACAAGAATGCGGGTAAAGTGGCTCTCTCTTCTCTCTCTCTCTCTCTCTCTCTCTCTCTCTCTCTCTCTCCCTCCCTCCCTCCCTCCCTCCCTCTCTCGCTCGCTTGCTCGCTCACTCGCTCACTCGCTCACTATCCTACGGCTGTGCTATTATCACCATGGCTCTGGTCTTCAGTGGAGAGAGAGAGCAGGAGGCACTTACTGGACTGAAGTGGGGATCCCCACGCTCCGTATTCTCTGCTCCCTCAGGCATGTGACTTGTTATGACTGAAGTGTACTCTTCGTGAGTCTACTTGTTTTCTAGGATATCTAAGAATACTTCTGTGTGAAACAAATCTCGTGACCTCAAAATTTTTAATTGAATATTTTGCTCTCCCAGGAGTCACTCTTGGTTGTCCCCCAAACTAACTGTTTATCAGAGTGAGTGGGGACATGTTAATAACAGAATTCCCTGGGCTCTAACCCAGAAGTTGCTGATTCCCTAGACCTGAAGAAAAGCCCCAGAGAAATGTACTTTTTAAAGGCAAACTTGTTGTCAAAGAATAAAATATAGAAAAGTTTACCAAATCACATGTGTGTAGTTCAAACAATTGTCACAAAGTATAATCACTCATGTAACCAATATTTCTGGAATAAGAAATAGAACATCACTGGCTCTATCCCCTAACACAGGTACTGTCCTCCCCCAAATAATCACAATCCTAACTTCTATTTTTTTAATGTTTATTTTTGAGAGAGAGAGAGAACTCAGAGAGAGTGAGTGAGCAAGTGAGTGAGGGGCAGAGAAACAGGGAGACAGAGAATCCAAAGCAGGCTCTGTACTGTCAGTGCAGGGCCTGATGTGGGGTCCAAACTCATGAACTGTGAGATGAAGACCTGAGCCGAAGTCAGACACAACCAACTGAGCCATCCAGGTGCTCCCTGACTTCTAACCCCATAGATTATCTTTGTATGCTTATGAACTTTACATAAATACGTTCATACAGTTTGTATTGTTTCTGGCTTCTTTTGCTCAGCTTTTTGCAAGATACACATTCCATGGAAATGATTCATTCTTATCTCCTTATACTATTCTATGAGTGTACCATGATTGACATAAAAAAGTTGACTTATTTTTTTTTAATATAAATGGGACTACTGTGAACATTCTTGCATATATCTTTTGGTGAAAATATATGGGTTTCTGTTGGGTCTATGCCTTGTAACACAGTTGCTGCACCAGGTGGCATGCATGTGCTCAGCTTGGCAGATATGGCCAGTCTGTAAAGGTGTATCTATCCATTTATTCTCAGCAGTAAATAAAAGGATGTGATTTACATCCTTGCCAATATTTGGTAATATCAGTCTTCTTAGTTGTAACTATCCTAGTGGCTAAGAGTGGTAGCCATCATGATTTTAATTTGTTCTGTCATGAATGTTGAGAAACTTTGCTTAGTTTTGACTATTTGGGTATCCTTCCTTTCCAAAAACCCTGATCAAATCTTTTGCCTATTTTTCTGCTGGTTCTCTCTCTTTTTACTTATTTGTGTAAATTATTTAATACAGGTGCACTGAAAATGTCTTCCACTGTGCCTTATCTTTTTATTTCCCAATGGTGACTTTCAATTACCAAAACGTCTTTAATTTTAATTTTTTATTTATTTAGTTTTTTTTAGAAGTAGGCAAAAGTTTATTAGAGTATCAGATCAGAAATGAAGAAGAGTATAAAAGCCTCTTTACAGAGAGAGGACATTCAAAAGTGAATGTTCCCGGAAGTTCTGAATTTTTATGTTGTCCAATTTACTGACTTTAGCTATATATTTCATACTCTGTTTACTATTTTGGAAATATCTGCCTATTCCAAGTCTGTGTTTTCTTCAGAATCCATATTTTTTATAAAGCTTCATTATTCTGGTGTATGGCCAGGCTTATGAAAATCTAATTTTGAGTATTTGAAATCTATTAAATAATGTTATATACCAGAAGTGTCTCAGGTTAAAGATAGTGAAGTTGGGCCCAAAGTCAAGAATGTGTTCCCTAAAACACTGAATAAGAGAAAGATACTTAAAAACCAAGTTCGGGGTGCCTGGGTGGCTCAATCAGTTAAACATCCTCCTCTTGGTTTTGGCTCAGGTCATGAATTCATGGTTTCATGAATTTGTACCTCATGTCAGGCTCCATGCCAACAGTGCAGAGCCTACTTGAGATTCTGTCTCCCTTTCTCTCTGCCCCTCCTCTGCTCATACTGTCTCTGTCTCTCCCAAAATAAATAAACAAACTTTAAAACGCAAGGTCTAATATCGAGGTCTATCAAGGATGGATATGAAACATTTAGGGTCAGTGACAAATAAGCAAACTCACAATGCTGTGTTAATATCAAAATCTTGGGAAAGAGAATTGAACAGCTTCCAATTTTGTGAGTCTCAGGCTAAAAAGGGACAGGGCAAGTGAAGCAAAGCCCCAATCAGTGAAAAAGTCTCCTCTTTGTTCTAATAAGGAGAAATCCTGGGCTAGATTTCAATGGGCCAGACTAGTAAAATAAGTTCTAGCTTGGGAATTAAAGAAATTACCTTTCTGGGGCACCTGGGTGGTTCAGTTGGTTGAGTGTCCACTCTTGATTTCAGCTCAGGTCATGATCCCAGGGTCATGAGATCAGCCCCACCCTTTGGGATCAGGCCAGAAAGTTGTTTGAGTTTCTCTCTCTCTCTCTCTGTCTCTCTCCCCCTTCCCTGCTCCCCTTTTCTCTGCTCCTGCTCTCTCTATATATAAAATAATAAATAAAAAACGTTTCCATCTCAGCTTGACCACTTACATTTTCCAGGGAATTCTTAATTCAGAAAAGCAAATTCTTTTCAAAACAATTAATATGATCTTTGGAGCTACTAAGAACTTAGGCATCTGCATTCAGACCTATGTGGTTCAAATTCTTGCCCGTGATTTTGGAAAATTTTCTTAATTCCTCTGTGTTTCAGTTCTCTATTATTTAAAGATAATAATTAAATCCATTTCTTAGGATTTCCATAAAAATTAAATGAGTTAGCAATGTAGAGTATTTATATTTTCTGGCACATAGTAAGTACTCAGTAAGACTTAGATACCATGATCCTATATTAGGTGATTTAATATATCTGCAGTAATTGTAATTAAAACTTCTATCACTACACAATTAAATTATTACATTTCAGGGCAGTATATGCCGTAAATTCAGAATTTCTCAAATATTACATTCATTTTTGGAATAAGTCTTCACCCCTTATTCATTATTAACCCCAGACTTCTACAAGTAATATCTAGTGACTGTTACCTAACTTTCAGGTCTTAAAGGCCTGAAGGTTACTAGAACTTAAAAGAAATTGTTATCAGTGACCGTTTTAAACTACTAGTGACAGTGGAATACTCCTCAACAACATTAAAGACATAGTTGCAGCCTTGTCCTTCAGGTAACCAGTGCTCTAGCTCCCAATTTTGGCAAAGTAGGACATTAAGTTGTAGGAAGACTGTAAGTTCAGATTTCACAGATACCAGGAACGCCCACCCACCCGAAACCACAACTGCTCCCCCTGATGGCTGGTGCCTAGAATTCCATCCATACACCTTCGAAAATCCCAGTAGGTTAAAACAACTTTCCTAAGATCACTAATAATGGTGTCAGTACTTAACATTTTCCTGTATTTTCTGAAAGCACTTTTCCTAAGAGGGAGAATACAAAGCCTTAGGATATAATCTCAAAAGGAAACTTGAATGGATATCAGAAAGCTATTGAAAAATATAGAATGAGAGGTATACTGAAGGCCAGCTTTGCTTGACTTCATAATTCTCTGTGAATCTAACACAAACTACCTGTCTATGTCAGCAATAATCATATTCTTACCCTATTCCATATCTGGAATGGATACATGATCATTTTGTGGGGCTGGGAAAACCATTGTTTGTCAAACTAAAGAATTACTTGATTCTCTTTCATGACCTTCATACCACCTGATAAGCAATGATGAACTCACTTTACTGATTGACTGATTCCAACATTTAAAATTTAGAAAATGGTCAGAAAAGTCTTCATTATTTCTAGCTAATTTGGATCTAACTATAAACTGCATGAAAGAATACTAGTTTTCAGAGGAAAATATTTTAGGAGAATGCTAGACAAAATGGCTGTTCATTTTGCTGTCCAGGCCAAAAGAATGGCCTGCCCCTCCTGTCGGTGAAGTAATTTGGGGGTGGAGGGGTTGGGGGAATGGAGGTCACAGCAAAACCATTCATCGCCCTTAGAAGTCATCAACAGAGCTTGCTCTTGGCAAGCCCAATGTATTTCTGCTTCGGAGAATTACTTTCTAATTACTAAAAACATGATATGGTAGAAACAAATGTTGTTGGCTCTAACTAAGTTTATAATCGACTAAAAAGTTCAGTCCCAGTGTAACTGTAAGGACACAGAGTCTGTGGGACTTGCTGGGAATGTGCAAGTGGGTGGGGGCCGGATTGTGTCTTCACTGTGGGATTTGGGAGTTAGATTACATGTCCTGTCTTCAAAATTCAGAACTATGGATAGTCAAGGATAATAAAGGAAAAGCACTTCCGGGAACGGAAGAGTATGTAGGCTAATTGTGTCAATATGGCCTCTTGCCCTGAGAGCACTGGCTGTGGCAGCCATATGATATGACTAAGATGTTAAAATAGCAGATGAACATTTACTAAATGGAAAAAGTTTATTCTGATGGCCAGTTCTATGCTCATGGTTGGAAAAAATGCTGGCTTCTTTCACTGGGGTATACACAAGATGGAAAGTAAAATGGGCTCTATAAATTGGGTGGGAGGGTGAGGAAGAAATAACAGTCAAAATCAAAGCAGCCAAAGTAAGAAGAGGTCATGTGAGGAAGTGGAAGAGTTGAATGCCCTTGGAAATAGGGATGGAGGAATTTTTCTCAGCCATTTCATGGTGTGGTGTGCTCACGTTTTGAACTGTGAGAGGCGCTCAGATCAGACACAAGTGCCCAGATTGCCGGCTGTTGGTGTTTTTCAGGGTGCCAAATCTCAGGGTGTTATCCAGCTCTTCTCTTGGTTTGTCTAAACATGACAAGTGTTTCTGAGAGACACTGGAGGCCACATTACGTAGCCTTTGACTGTGAATCCAAAATACACTTTTAGCGATTACAGTAGCATGTTGTATTTGCAGAGCAAAGACGAGTCACCAAACCAGAGGACACCGGTTGCTCATGGCATCATTGTGCCACATGAATGCCCTCTTCTCTAGGGAGAACTGTGGAGCCCTGGTTTGTGCACCACCTTCTGCTGCTCTGAAGTCCTCTCTGCAGCCTGTATTGTGCCCCTGCACTTCTTTCCTGAATGTCACCTGGGGCTCGCCCTGGGCACTCAGGTGAAGTTGTGCTCATTTCTGTTTCTGCTGTTCCATTATGGGGACCTTAGTGCTTCTTTTTCTCCCTTTTCCCTGTTCAGTTCAGCTCCTTTCATTTCAACAAGTAAGTATTGACGGAGTAGTAGGTGCTGACTAAACACAAGGGTGACCTGTTGTAATTCATAGTCTACTACATCTCAAGTTTCTTGTCTACCCACCACATAGATATCTCTTTTTCAGACTTCCTGGGTTTGGTTTCTGTCTCTGTCACTCAATAGCTGTGACATTGTGCAAGCTACCTAACTTTTTTGTGTCTTACTTTCTTAATTTTGCAATTATTATGAGGAATAATGAGTTGATATATGTAGGGGCTTAGAATGGACCCCGATATACAGTGAGTACTCCATAAATATTATCTATTATTATCATTATCCTCTTTGTTTCATTGCCCAATAAGAAGCCCCTGTTTTATATTAGCTATCTCTGTTGGTACCTATTTTTACTCTGCTTACTATATGAATTTTTATTATGTGTTGCTTTTCTCTTCTATTGTTTCAGGAATGAAATCTTAAGACAGCAGCTGGATATCATGCACTGGAGGGAAAAGACTCACATCTTTTACTCTCTGTACATCCTACCCGCTACCCAGCAGTGCTAGGGATATGCAGGGTATTCTACAAAACACTTGTTAATTGAATAAAGTATTAGCAAAAATAAAGACCTCATCTTAGTTTTGATTTATATTGAAATTTCCTAGCAGAATGGCTCTTATGGCTGCCTCCTTGTCTTTCTCTAATAATCTCAATCTTTCTTCTCCTAGCTATTCCTTTCTGTAGCCTCTGAGTATCTTTTCTCATTTGATGGAGCCAGAATCAAGGAATATGCTGAACAACAGTTGATCCCATTTGGTGTCTTCCTGAGCAGTGGTGTCTTTAAAACCATAAACCCACCTTTCTAAACTTGCAAGGGTTCCTTTCATGGCCAATGTCATCAGACTACCCATGTCACTGCTATTTACCTTTTAAGCGTATGTGCCTATAAGCTGTGGCCTCAGTTCTCACACTTTGGGAGACTCTAATAATAATGTATGTGTCCATTTCATGCAGCACTTATTTGGAATTGTAAAAGCCTGAGAGTTTAAGAAATTTGACCAGGATTACCAGTGAATAAGGGGTAGGCCAGGTCTCACCCACGTTCTCAAACTCCAAGTCAAGTTCTTTTTCATCAGTGCAAGTCTGTTTCTTCTGCAGCTGAAAAACTGAGATTGTAATAAGTAGGAAGAGGGTTGAATCATGTGTGTGCAAAATGAAATTAAGTTCCAGATACTTATCTCTTAAAATGAGCCTTGCCCAGAACATAGTTTCTCTTTAAACTTGACCAGCTGCAGGAAAAATTCTTTAGGACTCTTATGAAGTGCCTCTTCCAACAGGATGTCAAAAAGCATAATTTCTGAATCAGGATGAAGAGGAAGAGGCTTTGCCCTCTCTGGTATCTAGGAAAATTATTTCTGAGAAGGGGATTCTTCCTCGTTCAGTGGAGGTGTGATATGCATGGATGACTGGCTGCCCACTCTCTGGTCTGGTATGTCTGAGTATCTTTGTTTTAGAAAAACAAAAAGGAGTCATTCTTGCAGAAAAAGAGTCCCGCCTGTATGAATTTCCATAGCTGCAGCACATAGAGGGCAGGGTAGATGTGATCAAAGACCACCTCCACGGTCACAGATGGTGCTATGAATCCAGCATGGGAGCTGTGTTGGACACAGATCAAGCATCCCCTGCCTCCCTGTCCTCTACGTGTATAATTGCCTGGCTTTAGCCAGACTGGCCTCCCTGCTGTTTCTGTAGCCGTGGGGCCAGCTCACCATTGCCATCCCAACCCACTACATGGCAGCTAAGAATGCTGTTCTGCACGCTCATCAGACTGCCCTGTGGGTTGTGGCTTCCTTAGCCATTTCTTGGGCAGGCCAGAGATGCTGCCTGAAAATGCTGGAGTTCCATGAAGCCAGCCTTGTGAGTGATGGATGGTAGGGAATGGTGTAGACTCTTCTCTCTTCTGCCTCATGGACAGTCATTTCTCAGATGGCGTCTGTGATGGTGTCCTGCTCAATAAAGCAGTCAGCTATGTTTGCTACTGAGCAATGGCCAGATGGCTTAGACACATCATTACCTTGGCTCTTCTTTCATGTGTGCCTTCCTCTCTACCTCCTCTGCACTCCTCAATAAAAGGATAGCATGTGTGCTCTTGCTTTAGCCTTTGTTTCTAGGAATCTGAGCTAAGATAGTTGCAGAGGCACGAGACAAGTTCAGATGCCGAAATCATATTGTTCCACCCCAGTCCCTACAAAGCAGTCTAGCTTCCACCCCCATCATACTGATGGTCTTCAGGTCACAAAGTCTTCATCTTTGATTTTTGTTTTGACTTTTTTATGCATACAATATGCTTTAAAACTGAGCATAAACAGTTGATCTCTTGTTTCTTTTTTAGAAAAATTTTTAATATTTATTTTTGAGAAAGAGACAGAATGCAAACAGGGTAAGGGCAGAGAGAGATGAAAGGACAGAATCTGAGGCAGGGTCTAGGTTCTAAGCAGTCAGCACAGAGCCTAATGCAGGACTTGAGCTCACGAACCACAAGATCATGACCTGAGCTGAAGTTGGATGCTTAACTGACCAAGACATCCATAGGCACCGTGATCTCTTTTTTCTTTTTAAAGGTATCTGCTTGACAGTAGTACCTTCAGGGACATCTCATGCTCTGTCTTCTAATGCATCCTATTATTTTGTCTCTCTGAATATCTCTAATTATTATCATATTTTTTTTAAGTTCTCATATCAAGCCAAATTATCTTTAAACCCCCCTCAAGCTTCTGTCCATTGGTTTAACAAGGCCCTCCAGAGTCACGGCAAGTTATTTCTTAGGTTTCTTGTCACAAAATAGTTTTCCAAGGTATCAACACTTGTGTGACTGAAAGCTGAACAAAACATTGGGGCCTAATGAGAGGAATAGAAGGAAAACTATACCAAGACCCTTCTTTACTTTTGCAAGGTAGACTTCCTTTCATTGGTGGCATGCGAGAGCTTATGTGTGGGTGGCAAGGTAGGGGCTGAGAGTCCAACAGGCAATAGCTTATTTTGGAGCTTTGGTGTGGATTAGGGAGAGTAGGCTGAGAGTTCACAGTCTATCATGTAAGTTCTTCCCACAGGGAGCCTACACGTGGATCTGGTCCTTAAAAAGTAGTAAACACTTCAGTTCAATCTCAAGACCTTATTGTCTTAGAAATCAGAGCAAGAAGCTGATATGAACTGGGAAGAGATTAGGGCCTATCTCTTATTTATTTAAATAATCCACTGTGAGTTCATCTTAATGGTGGGAAAAGCTTCCTTTCTTGTATGGTAAGAGGATAAGAAATAATGTGCTTTTTGTTTTGAAGTAAGGAAAGATGTTAAGTAATTCTTCCCTATTCTTTCAGATGATGATGAGGCATATAGGGGGCAGCAGACAGAATGCCATGGACTTGAAATTATTGCTCAACCTCAATTCTTAGTTATCAGCCAGTCAGGAAAATTCTGCCCCATTTTACCACATTTAGAGACAGGTCTCTGAACCCCGAGCCCAGGAGGAGACATGTATAAACATAGCAGATGTAAAGAAGCCCTCTCTCTCAGCATGAGCTGTTTCCTTGATGAGTAGTCAGCAGGTCTGTTTTTTATTTAACTGCCTCCTGCCATCATAGCATGTTAGAAATAAAATTACATCGACAAGCAGTGTAGAGGCAACATACCTCCCAATTGATGAGACTTGTCAGTCTGGTGTTTTGCATTTTGAATAAAAGTATTTAATAGTTACAACATAGGTTGTAAATAAAATAAAATAAAATTTGTGAGGGCCCACTGACTAAGTTTGATGGTGGAAAAGATATTATATAACCATATACATGAGGGAGAAGAGGTATATTAAAAGTCTCCAGTTTATAGTTAATTTTCTGACAGTCTTCTAAGAAATGTCTCCTGGATTTCCTGGAATAAGTATTAGATCCTTCTTCATGATTCCTGCAGCTAGTCTTGGGACCACTGCCAGTAGTTGAGAAGCGTGGCTTGGTTTGACAAAGTAATTATGTCTTTCTCTCCAACGTTCCCAGCCCTGAGAAGGAAACCTTACTCCGGCCATCAGTTATCTATCCATCTTCACACCACTCTGTTAGGAAAATCTTCACATGCAGACAAAAACTGTTTACCTGGATTTCACAGTATTTGTCCAGAAAAGGTCACTAGAGATCATATCAAGGCTGACCCTTTTTTCCTAAGTCAATGAAAACATACAGAAATGAGGGGAAGAACTGTAGGCAGTTGAACTTTGTTCAAATTTAATAAGATCTCCAAAGTACTAGCTGATTAGCTGATATTTGACTTGTGCCCTAATTCAGTGCACTTTGTCCTAACTCTTCCTTCTTTTCTTATATCACCATAGGAGCTGTGACATATTTATTAATAATGGAGGCTGTCTGCTCTTCTTGCTCGTTCTAGGCCAATCCCTCCTGCTCAGGCCCTTCTCGTCCTTTTCTCTCTCCTTTATATGCTTCTTGGCTTTACCTCTCTTTCCCAAAGGAAATCACACCTGAGGGATCTGCAGGAAAAAGTTGCTTCATGAAAAGTGATACCAAAGCTCATATAGCAAGTTCATGGAATCTTGAGTTGAAACAAAAAAGATATCCAGAATTCACTTCACTGAGGGTTTTCCCTGGCTGTTCACTCTCTTCTTCCAAACTTCTCAATAACTAGGAACTCACAACTTTGGCTGGTCCTACTATTCTATCACTGGACAACTCTGATGGTAAAAGAAATATTCCTGATTATCAGAAGCATAAGCTTCTGTGTATTTTGTACTTTTTTGACTAGTTCTTCCATATGGAACTATACAGAAATAGTCTGTTTTTAGTTCCACAAGATAGAGAAAATATGTAAAGAGAGTCCTAAAGCAGCAACCTCCTTCCCATCATCTTTTCCATTCCCTTTCTTACCTCCTCCCCCTGCGGTACACACAGATGCCCCACATTCTAACACTTATCTATTGTTTGTTACAGGTAGAGTAAGCCCAATTCTTATTTTGTGTGTGTGTGTGTATGATTTGATGAACCATGGGAAGCTCACTCTTCTGGTTGCCCTCTCTAAAAATACTTGGGGAAACTGTGTTCTTACAGTCACTTTAGCAAGGAGGGTGAGAGTGAGTGTTTGAGAGGTTTGGGGAGCTTCCATTTATGGAGCACCAGATTCTTCAAATAGTCAGTTCAGTTCAACTTTCATGGGGCCCTTCCACTCACGGCCTCCGCAACCCACAAATTACAATCACATCTAGATAGATAACAAGCTTCCCTGCTTTTTCCTGACCTGCTGTTAGATTAGGAACTCAAGACTTCGCCTGCCATGATTTTGCTCTCTACCTTGGATTTTCAATACTTGGCAGGCAGTCATTCTTCGTTTATAAGACAGTTGGGTTCAGTTACATTCTTTCTGTAGATACCATGATGATCTGAATTAGAAACTTTCTTGAGTTCTGGGACTGCAGAATAGATTTCATGTCCTAGGCATTGAGCCAGCAAGGAGCTCACCATTAGGAAATATCAGGGGGTGGGGAGGGAATGGCATAGATTAGGAAGGAAAAACTGCTCTGTACTGGCCAATGTACTGGTTTTACAGAGATTAATTTCAGAAAACATTGAGTCTCTGATCCTCCTTTAATTCCTGATGAGACAAGCAGTGTGGTGTCATAAAAAGTGCTGGCTTGGAAACTAAAACTTCTAATAAGTTATCTTGCCTCTGTGGGTCTCCTTTATTTCACCTATAGATAAGGACAGGCTGAAAGCTCTGTACGGTCACCATAGTGCTAAGACTGTGTGATTCTAAGGTTTTAACACATAGGGATTGTGCGATAATATGGTAAATTGGAAGAAAATCTGCAGGACTGAAGCAGTTAAGTAGTAATTCCATATTAAAAAGCATTTGTTGAATATTTAACATTAAGTAGGTATTAGCTGTTAATCTTTAGCCAGGCTGGTTTCAATATTTGACGTTTAAATTAAATAATCATACCACATTTAATAATAAAGTCACTGTATGTTAAGCAAATACTACTTGGTTATTTAAACCATATGTTACTCTAACCACATTGTGAGGGATTCACATGTTTTCAATAACCATCTGATCTTTATTTCATGTAGAGCACAATGTGTGTACTGTACCCTGAAAAGTGGAGAGGCTATTTATGTCCGCCCCAAATGATTATTTTAAATGAATGTATTGGGTTTGACTTTCCTACTGATCCACCTACCTAATGATCTATTTACTGATTGTGGAGGAGCTGTCAGGGAAGTAGTCATGCTAGTAACGGTCTGTCTTCCTGAGTTCTTATCATGTTGTACCTGAATTGCCCCAGTGGAACACTGATCCCTACTCTTGCCAATCATCCCTTCATTTTGCCCACATGATGTCAAGAGCTTTTATTGAATTGATTGGCAGGAATGCAAACATTTCTATTTTTAATGCCTCTGGGAGATCATAAAAGAAATTGCCTTAAATGGAATGTTCCCATTTCCACTCTTCTCTCTAACAAAATTGGCAGTCACCAAATAGGATGATATGAATGAGTCTTTATTGCTTCGTTGTACTCCATTGTCTCAAGTACCAGTCATTTGTGTTTTCAGTATGAATGTACTGGCACTGTTTCTGCAGCCCTTGTTTATACCAATGATGTGCCAAGTGTGCCCACAACCTCTGGGGTAAAGGAAGAGAGAAGTGGGCAGGAATAGTTGACAAAAACAGCACATTTGTGTTAAGATATTTTAGTGTGTTTCCAGCCTACTTTGAGGGTAAGTCCTGTGAGAGAAGTTCTACACATTTGTAAGAATCACTTGAAGTGTTATGGAAAGAAATGTTTTTAAATCTGCTTATCATTAAAATTCTATGAAGGGTAAGAGATCAATGGATGAATGTACATCTGTGGAAGGAGCTTTAGGTGGTATCTAGTCCACCCCTGCATTTTAAAGATGATCAGTAATCCAGAACATTTAAAGATTTGCTCCCAAACCACATAGCCAGTTAATGGTAGAGTTTGCTATCAAACTCTGGGCAGATGATTCAATCCTTATACCACATTATATGGCTGTAAAATTCTACTTGTCTTTAAATCGGATGCCTTTCCTTTTTTTCTTTTTCTTTTTTTAAATCAGCAATGTGGAAGTTATTATAAGTCCTGGTTTTCCTGTTCTCCCAGATAAGCTGTGAGTACTTTTTTTCTATCTTATAGTAGTTTCCTGTTTTATCCCATCCTTGAGATCACCTATCCAATAATGAGAACTTGAACAGAGAGATGGAGAGACCAATATTGACCAAGGATTAGTTCTTCTTTATATCTTAATTTTGGAGTCTCTTTTCTTTTTCAAGAGGCTGTATCCTCTGCTTCCTAGTATTCCACTGTGAATTTGTCATGAATGTGATCTCACTTATTGATTCTCTGAAGATGTAACACATGAATTATCCTGGGACCTAAGGTCATTCCTCAAACTTAGGCAAAGTCTATATAATTAATGGATGAATCCTTCTAGAACTGTTCCAGATAAAAATCTGAATCACACTAGTCAGTAACAGTGTTACCTTGGTGATGCAGTTGGGATGACTAAAACCCCTAGGATTTTATTGATGGTATTCCTGGGTAGAACAAAATAAAGTCACGAGTGTTGAAGTGCTACACCAGAGGCTTTAAGCTAATGCCTTTATAAAGCGTAATGGTTTCCATGATGTAACAGAACCTTCTCAGAGAGAAAAGTTTTGATCAGGGAAAGAGGAATGTGAAGAATAATGCTTAAATGGCATGAGAGGTATCATGAAATCTTGTTATCAAAAATCCAACCTGGATCTGATCAAGCTCAGTGATCGAACTTTCAATTTATGGAGAGTAGTGGGCAAAGGAATGAATGTGTTATATAGCTTCATAGGCAAAGTTCTAAATGTGGGATACTCAACAGCTAAAGCAATCCAGTTTTTTAACCAAATAAATTGCTAGGCAGAGGGAGGGGAGAGAGGATGAGAAAAACTATTGATTAAAAGAGGCAATCATTTACAGCATATGGACTTTGATTGTGTATTGACTTAACCAGACCACCTGAAAATCAGTCCAAACCAAAGAAACTATGAGTTAACCAAGAGAATTTGAACTCTGGCCAGATATTTGATGATACTAAGGAACTATTATTAAATTATAAGCATGTGTAGTAGGCTGAATAGTGACCCCCTCCCAAAGGTATCTATGTCCTAGTTTTGGTACCTGTGAATGTGTTACCTCATGTGGCAAAAGGGACTTTACAGATGTAATTAAGCTAATATTATCCTGGATTATCAGCATATATCCTAAATGTAGTTATAAGGATCCTTAAAAGAGGGAAGCAAGAAGGTCAAAGAAGAGAAGGCGATATGACCAAAGCTGAGGTTGGAGTGATGTAGCAAGTTGCCAAGGAATGCCATTAGATTCAGAAGCTGTAAAAGGCAAGTGGTAGATTCTCCCAAGGAAAAAACCCTTAATTTTAAACCCTTGATTTTATCCCCCTTAAGATCCATTTCTAACTTATGACCTTCAGATCTATAAGAGAATAAATTTGTGTTGTTTAAAGCCACTAAGATTGTGGTAATTTGTTATAGCAGCAATTGGAAACTAATACAATGCAGTAAGTGTGCTGTGGTTCTGTTTTAAAAGTTATCATTTTTTATGAGTTCATAGTACAATATTTACAGAAAAATAAAGCAGTGTCTAAGATTTGCTATAAAATGATCTATTGTGTATGATGAAAAGAATATGTGTGTGAGGGGAGTAGTGATGAAGCAAGACTGAAGATGAGTTCGTAATTATGAGCTGGATAATGAGCATAGAGCATTATTATCTCTTTTCTTTACTATTATGTTTATTTCTTAAATTAGAAGTAAAAGTAAAGGTGCATGAAGATAAGTTTTTCCCCACTTAAAAGTTTCCAACGCTGAATTGTCTGGAATGGTCATTTTGTCTTCTCTCTTTCCCCATCCTCAATCCTCTTAGCAAACAATGAAGGAGGAGGTTCAGTAGAACTTAAAAGGAAATGGAGAAGCTAATGGGAGCAGCAGGGTATGTAATTGTTGTGAGAGTCAGTTCTTATTTGGATAAATATCAGCCTGGAACCTGGTGGTACTAGTGGACCTTTCATTTTCAATGGCTCCTCTGTTCAGATGAAACTACATTTAGGAGTTAAGATAGAGCCACTACATCTGTTAACCCACAGGGGCTTTACTCAGGTTGACTTTTTAAAAGTTATATGATATATGCTAGGAAAAAAAGCAGTTAATTTCCTTAGTTTCCTCTAGATAAGAATTTTGAAGCATATTCTCAGAGCAACGTCATGGCTATTCTGCTTCCCTTTACATAGATACATAAGTTAGGGTTCTCAGGAATAGCTGTGCCTTAGGATTCACTGTGGATTTTTGTTTTCTAATATAATTTCCAAGGCTACATCCTGTACTGAAATCAGAAGCTCTGGAACAACAGGGGATGCTTTTATAAGTATGGTCAGATTTTGTTTTAGAAAGAGCATTTTGATAACTGTGAAAGAAGAGCTGTAATGGAGAAACAATGGAGTATCCAGTCAACGGAGTTTTAAAGTAAGGAAGTATAATTGGAGGTGGAAAAGAGCAGGTGGATTTGAAAGATGTTTCTGAGGTAAAATAATAGATTTTCCTAATTTAAATGATGTGAATAAATGAGTAGTGGAAGATATATAAGGCAGAATAATTCTTGGTTCTGCTGTGATAGCAAATAGAAACACAGAAATGATTCTTCTGCCCCTTCCCATCATCTCCATTCTTCCAACTATATGAAAGAATATTCTTTCTGAAAAATGTTCATTTCTTTGGTTTTCCAGTAAAGTAGGTGAAAACTGGGACAAGATTTCTGGGGTTTGCAATTTGTGTGTAAAGAAGGAAAAACAACTAGAGATCTTCCTGGCAAGAAAGAAAAGGTATAAGGATATGTAGGTCTCCACCAGCTGGCTGGATCATTCATTATTTTTAATTCCTTCACTGTGGTAATTCCAAGTACATACCATTCTCCTCATGTTCATTCCTACCAGCTCATTATCAAGGGCTTCTTCCTAGTCACTCAGTCTCTGGCTGACCTAGGGGGTTGCCAGCAGCTCTGCACTTTCTGGACACGGGCATAGGTTTGGCTGGGGTCCGTACTGTTGGGAACTATACCTTTCCCCAAGAGGAAAACCAAATGTCTCAGTCTTCTCTATTTCCTAAATACATCACTATTTTGTGCATTAAAATATTTAGAATGAAAACATATATATTTTGCTCCTGTGTAGGCCAGAGATAAAAATGTGTCTAAATAGGGAGTAACTATTCACAACTGAGTTAACTAGAGTTCTGGATATTCTTTGACTGTCACATATCATTCCTGAATTGTGCTTAGTTTATTACAGCCTGAACATCCTGTCAGGAAGTGATGCTAAGTTTTAAATTCCTAAGTACCTGGATACTGGATACGTATTCCAGCAGAAGTCTCTCTTTTGTCAGCATTTTCATAAAAAGGAAGGCTCTCCTGTAAGTAGATGATGATAGTTAAGCTAATACTTGCCTATCCTTCCCAATGATGCCAGTTCTATAATGATTTTGAAAAAGTGAGTCTTTTTTTTTCTGTTTTTTAATTTAATTTTGAGAGACAGAGAGAGACAGTGTGAGCAGGGGAGGGTCAGAGAGAGAGGGAGACACAGAATCTGAAACGGGCTCCAGGCTCTGAGCTAGCTGTCAGCACAGAGCCCAACGCGGGGCTCTAACCCAGGAACTGTGAGATCATGACCTGAGCTGAAGTCGGGTGCTCAACTGACTGAGCCACCCAGGCGCCCCGGCAAGGCAAAGTGAGTCTTAACATAGGCTTCTTCAGTTGGGAAAAAAAACCCCACTCAAATTGTCATTGTTCACTCCAAAAACTGATGGGAATGGCGGAGATAGAGTGCTGACTCAGCTGGATGGGTACATTAGGAGGGAGTGCAACACAGGCAGAAAGTGCACAGTCATATTTGGGACCATTCCTTTTGATATTGGAGAGTAACACAGTGTAACATTTTGTTATCATTAGCTGTCAGGCTGTTCCACAGTTAGGAGTCAGAATGTGTGTTGAGCTTTGCTAAATACAGTGTTATGTTCTTTCCACACCTATTAGGAAAAGAAAAATAGGTAAAAATACTTGTCAAACTACTTAGCTTATCTGCCATGAGTAAAAGTTGTCTCAAACCTTCCTGATATGCCCTCTCCTCACTTTGGAGGACAAATGTTAACACAAAGGAGTTTTTGAGATCCTTTGAACAGAAGGAGAGTCTTTAGTGAACACCAGGGTACCAACTTGTGTTTAAAGCCCCAGCAGCTTTTTCAGTGATGCCCTCAGGTTCTTCACAAAGAGCCCCAGAAACTTCTTCATCGAATGGCTTTTGCCATGAAGGCAGACCTGGCTGACTGTATTTGTCATTCAAGCTTTGTGCAAGGTGCTTCTTGATGGCCACAGAGGAAATGACAGTGACGCCCTCTCCAACACTCATGTTAACAACCACAAAAACAAGCCATTCTTTGCCTTTCCTATCCTGACCCATCACTGGACCGTTTCTTCTTCTTGTATCAAGGATGGCCTTGCCATCTTTGACAGATTACCCATTTTTTCCCTCTTCTATCCTTCAAAATGCTCTGAGTATAGAATAGTTGATGTACAGTATAGTCATAGGTGATTGCTGTTGTCCATTCCTCTACTCAACAGTTAATACTGTTTTAACTTCTACTGATGTCCTCAAATAACAGAATTTATCAGGTACCGAAGTGTAAAAATCATACACTCTCTGCTTATTGATGATTACAATGCAGTTATTTTGTGTTTTTACTTCTTTCCTATGACTCTTTTGTGTGAGTCATTGGGAGAAGATTCGTACCCATTATATTGCATCAGAATATGAACAGGTTCACAATTAAAGCAAAATTTGAGAATATAAAAATATCTGGGGTCTGGTCTCTCATTTTAGGTTTACTTTGAAAGTTTGATAGTTGAGGAGAATTACAGCTCTTACTGCGTACTAATCCATACAGAATTTTAGATAGTATGGGATCAGCTTTTGTTGTTCTCTTTCAAACATCATTAAAATCAGTTTCTGAAGAAATTTAGCTCATCTCATTTTTTCTGTGTGTGCCCATAACTAATAGTGATTCCAACCACATAACCCTTGATCTCTGTGATGTTAGTAGTGATCAGAATTCTTGGGCTAATTACTTTGTGCCAGGCAGGTGCCAAGTAACTGAAATGTATTAGCCTCCATAATCTTTACCATAACCCTAACGGGTAGGTGGAATCATTATTTCTACTTCACAGATGAAAAAGTCTTAGAAAAATTAACAGTTTAACTAAGTTTACATTACTAAACTCAGATATGTTCAGCTCTAAAACCTTTGCTTGTCACCACCCTGTTTTACTGCCCAAGTGTGTACCTAGAAAGCCATTGTCACACTAGGATGAATCCTATGAGTCCTGCCCTACTAAGAATGCTAAAGCGGCTCACTGCTAACTATTCTTCAGGTGGGTTCTATGGGTTACACGTGAGATTTCTGGCCCATGCAGTAAAAGGCATGTTGCAGTAAAGGCCCTGGGTTTTAGAATCAACCTCACCACACCCGCTTCCTTCCTTGAGTGTGAATTCACCATCAAAACTTTGGCCCCTCCCTTCCCCTAAAGGAGCTGGGGTTGGAGAGAGCAGCATATAGTTTTGAAGGACTGGCCAGCTTTATGCTGTGACCTCGTGGCATTATTTGAAGTGAGCGCCCAGTGGCCCACTAGGTTACTTCTCTCCCGGCATTGTCTACGTCACGTTCATCTGAGAAACTGGGCACCAAGAAATTTGCTAGACACCGTAACCTACATTTTCACATTTAATGTTCTTAGCACCTCTGTCCTCACTCTAAAAAAAAAAGAGGGAATTGAGACTCTGGGTGGTAAAATGACTTGCCCGTGATGAGAACTAGCCAGTTGGCTGAGATCCTGATCCAAAACCTGGTGTTCTTCTCAGTCCCCCACGCTGCTTCCCAGACGCAAATGCACACTCACACACCCCTCTGAAACCAAATCTGGACACTTTCCACTCAGATTGTCTTGAAGTTTATTGACCTCTCTGGAGAGTCAACATTTTGCTAATATTCTTGATTATGTTTTTAAAGGAGGTTCATGCTTGCCCTTTCCCTTTGAGAATAGAATGCTTCCGCACAGCAGCACTTTTAGAATGTCCAGTGTCCTGAGGCCTTAGAAGTTAAAGAAACACTTTGCAGTTTTATAGTGCTCCCTGTGTTGAGAAAAGCAATCCTGTCTACCATTTCCCCTCACTGTGCCGACTGGCTCCTTGACCCGGTGCTTAGAGAATAACGCTCTTTGGTACTGCTTTCTATACCATGACCTGCAGAATTGACTTGAGTTCTGGTCTGCCTTGTGGCTTGGATATTTGTGAATTTGTGGGATTTGTTTTCTGTTAAACTGCTTAACCACAGGGAGGGGTGGGAGACAAAGTAAACCCCCTCACTTTCCCTTCACTGGTCCGACCAGTTTAAAATGAATAGGCGCCCAGAGAGATTTCTCACTTTCCACTTCCCACTATCAAAGTTGGTAGTGGATCCAGGGGTGTATTTGGAAATGACAGCTGCCTGATGCCTGCAGGGCAGCTGAGTGGGAGCAGGGAAAGGAACCCTGGTCTGGGGAGACCAAGTGTCCTGTTTCATCCTTAATTCAGACTGGGCTCTTCAAGGTCATGCAAAGAAGCTGAACCAGTGACCCACAATTCCATTCCCTCAGTTTGGAGATTCAGACTTTTGAAAGGCTTTGCATTCTGTGCTCTCTGCTTCTGCCTGATCTTCCCCAGTACCCCACCCCACCCCCACCCACCCACTCTAATTTCACAAACACCCAACCCTTTGAGCTGTAAGATTGGCTTTAGTTTCAGGAGCCTCAAGGTGCCCAGGTGAACATGTCTTCCTTGGGGATTATTGTTTGCATTTCTGATTAACATCTCCAGACAGTGAAACCGTTTCTTATCACTAGATATATCTTTAGTCATTCCCAGCTTTGGACTTAAATGGTAGCTGGGAAGTATGCTTTTTTTTTTTTTAAGTGATGATATTAATGAGGTGAATAAGCTAGGTAAGGGAGAACTTTCTGGAAAGAATCACTAATAATAAAAATATTCTCTCCTTTATTAAAGTGTTGCAGGCTCGGAGAACACAGGCAAAGGAAAAAGAAAAGCAATAACAAATTGTAAGCATGGAGAAATTGACTCTGAACTCACCTTACCCTGAATTATTGCACAAGGCAACGCTAATTCCTCAAAGTAAACACGGACAATAGCATTGACCCATAGGTTTCTTGTTCTGTGTCAGATCTCAATCCTCCAAGCCAGCACAATCTCTCAGCCTCAGTCCTGACTGATAGATTTTACACATGTATTTCTTTTGTTTTTTAAATCTCATTTTTGTTTTTAGCCTGATATTGCATGTGACATTCTGTTAACTCTTAAATTCTTTTGGAATAAGGTGGGAATATAAATAAAGACATATGCTCTATGTGTGCGTGCATGTACAAGTTATATATATAAATTTTTTATATTTATATAAACATAAAACAGATGAATAAATTAAAAACATAATATTTTATCCACCAGTAGTGAGCTTTTTCTTGCTCTGAGTAATGCAGTTTTCTACAAGCTTAAATTTAGAATGTATAGGAAATTTTTAATTTTTTGTGTTTTTTATTTATTTTTTTGAGAGAGAGAGAGAGAGACAGTGTGAGCAGGGAAGGGTCAGAGAGAGAGACAAACACAGAATCTGAAGCAGTCTCCAGTCTCTGAGCCCCCAACACGGGGCTCGAACCCACAAACCATGAGATCATGACCTGAGCCGAAGCCAGATGCTCAAACGACTGAGCCACCCAGGCGCCCCAGAATGTATAGGAAATTTTTTAAAAATTTATTTATTTTGAGAGAGAGAGAACATGAGGGGCAGAGAGAGAAGGGGAGACAGAGAATCCAAAGCAGGCTCCATGCCATAAGCCTGGAGCCTGATGGGGGCTCAAACCCACAAACTGTGAGATCATGACCTGAGCTAAGATCAAGAGTCAGACACTTACCCAACTGAGCTACCCAGGGGCTGTCGGGGACTGCCAAGTTTTCGGTCTGCCTCAGGCAAGGATTATCACTCTCCGGAGAGTGAACCAGTAAACAAGATTTGCATCTAGAGGCTGGAGACTGCCATTTCCTGGTCAAAATAACTTTGGCGTCTGTCATGCTGGGCAAGACGTGGAGTGGCCAAGGTGCACAAAAGATCAAAACCATATTTTGGATTATTCACTGCTAACTCCCCCCTTCCCAGCATTGCTGAGGCAAATCTGGGCGTTTCTTTTGATATTCATTTGACTCTGTTTACCTGGTAACTGACCTTGGTTGGCTGCTTTGTTTTGCCGCCTTGAAACTTTCATAAGAGACAGTTTTCTGAATAAAGCTCTCTCTTTTTCGCCTGATCGGAAACCGTGAGTGTTGTCTTTACTCTCTGCATCTCCCTCTCCTGCCCCCTTTTTCTCTCCCTCCCTCAGGACCTCAGGAGAAGGACCCGCTAAGGAGGCGCGCTCAAAGCCGAGGACGCGCACCTAGACCTGGCGAAGCTAGCGCACCGCGGCACCTGCAAGTGCCGCCCCAACCTGGGGTGGAAGCAGCGGCCGGGGCGGGTGAGCAGGACCACGGCCGCCAGGTTAAGACAAGGGGCCCCTAGGAAAATTTCAAATATGTAATTTTGTGGCTCAGGCCTACTAAATCAAGATATAGATTAATGTCATTTTAATGTACAGAGGGGTAGAAATGCTAGCTAACTCCTTATTAGCAGTGATTTAGAGAAGAATCATTGCATTCTTTTTATTTACTCCCCCTTATCATTTATTTATCCATTTAAGTCACAATGGATTCATAAGTTAAAGGGATATAGAAACAAAGTAAACACATTTTTTTTTCTTCAAGAGCTCATTACTTTATGACTCTGTGAGTCTTCAGAAGAAGGAGCTGAATTACTACTAGTTGACCTTGTAAGTAAAATTCCTAAGCTCATACCGTTGAGTTCTTCCATAGCTGGTGACCATGGTAGGGAATGGCTCCATGGTTATTTCACAGTTTGGACTTTGCATGCCCCAGGCCCTACAACCTCATGTGTAATGAGAGCCACACACTTTAATTAGCTTCATATTTCTCACTAAATGAGGAAAAACTAATTCCCATTAAATGTACAAGTGGTGGTTTTGAAAAAAACCCAGAGTATATTCTTGCCTCCTAAATTTTCATCTATGTCCAGAAGAAGTCATATTATTTAAGGGTTGACCTACTAGTGCATACTATTTCATGAGAAAATCAAGGTCCTCCTACCAAAAAAAGTTTAATGCCATTGATCTTCACCATGTTTGTAGCTTTCAATTTTGTCTGTGTTTCATAAGAGCATGTGGCAGATAACTCTGATGGGAATGCATTTAAATACCTGAAATAAATGCAATATCATTGTCAGAAATGAAGGTGAATGATACATTACAGTGAATGGAATGATGAGATCATTGACATTTTTTAAAGTATCTTTACTAGTTCTTCCTCTGGAATGATTCTTCACAATCAATGCAAATTCTCACCCTATCTACTTGGGAAAGAGATTCATAGAAAGGAAAAGAATTCAGAGGATCTATTTTTAATAGCCTGGTGTACTGTGCTTTTTGTGATATTTTTTTCATTTTCAAATCTATTTTTGTGTTCTTAAAAGTTTATTTTAATCCCAGTATAGTTAACACACAGTGTCGAATTCATTTCAGGTGAACAATATAGTGATTCAACTGTTCTGAACATTATTCAGTGTTCATCAAAATAAGTGACTCTTAATCCCCTTCACCTATTTCATCCATCCCCCACTCACTTTCCCTCTGGTAACCATTTGTTTGTTTTCTGTAACTAAGAGTCTTTTTTTGGTTTGTCTCCTTTTCCCCCTTTGTTCATTTGTTTCATTTCTTATAAGTCCACATATGAATGAAATCATATGGTGCTTATCTTTCTCTCACTAACTTATTTCACTTAGCATCATACTTTCTAGATCCATCCATGTTGTTGCAAATGGCAAGATTTCATTCTTTTTTATGGCTAAATAATATGTCATTGTATATATATACCACATCTCCTTTTTCCATTCATCTACTGATGGACACTGGGCTGCTTCCATAATTTGGCTATTGTAAATAAAGCTGTAATAAATATAGGGGTGAATATATCCTTTTGAATTAGTGTTTTCATATGTTTGAGTAAATATTCACTAGTGGAATTAGTGGATCATATGGTAATTCAATTTTTTTTTTTTTGAGGAATCTCCATACTGTTTTCCACAGTGGCTGCACTAATTTACATTTCAACCAACAGTGCATGAGGGTTCTTTTTTCTCCATATCTTGCCAATACTTGTTGTTTCTTGTGTTTTTTATTTTAGCCATTCTGACAGATATGAGGTGTAGTTTTGGTGTATATATATATCTATCTCTGTGGTTTTGATTTGCATTTTCCTAATGGTGAGTGGTGTTGAACGTCTTTTCAAGTGTCTGTTGCCCATCTGTACATTTTCTTTGGAGAATGTATGTTCATATCTTCTGCCCATTTTTAATTGGTTTATTTTATTTTTTTGGTGTTGAGTTGTACAAGTTCTTTACATATTTTGGACAGATTCTTCTCAAATATGTTACTTGTAAATATCTTCTCTCATTTAGTAGGTTGTCCTTTAGTTTTGATGGTTGTTTCCTTTGCTGTGTAGAAGCTTTTTATTTTGATGTAGTCCCAATAGTTTATTTTTGCTTTTGTTTCTTTTGCCTCAGGAGACATATCTAGAAAAATATTACTATGGCCAGTGTCAGAGAAATTGCTACCTGTGCTCTCTTTAGACTCTTTATGGTTTCAAGTCTCATATTGGGTCCTTAATCTATTTTGAATTTAGTTTTTGTGTATGCTGTAAGAAAGTAGTCTAGTTTCCAGTTTCTTGGTTTGCATGTAGCTGAGCAGTTTTCCCAGTACATTTGTTGAAAAGACTGTCTTTTCTCCATTAGGTGCCCTTTCCTGGTTTGTCAAAGGTTCATTGACCATATAATTGTCGGTGTATTTCTGTGTTTTCTATTCTGTTCTGTTAATCTGTGTGTCTATTTTTGTGCCAGTATCATACTGTTCTGATTAATACAGCTTGGTTGTATAAGTTGAAGTCTGGACTTGTGGTATCTCCAGCTTTGCTTTTCTTTTTCAAGATTTCTTTGGGTATTCAGGGTCTTTGTGGTTCCATACAAATTTTAAAATGGTTTACTCTATTTTTGTAAAAAATATTATTGGAATTTTGATAGGGATTGCTTCAAATCTGGAGATTGCTTTGGTTAGTATGGTCATTTTAACATTATCTGTTCTTCCAATCCATGAACATGGAGTATCTTTCTTTTTTGTGTGTGTTATATTCAATGTCTTTCATCAAGTTTCATAGTTTAAAAAAAATTTTTTTAAATGTTTACTTACTCTGGAGAAAGAGAGAGAGAGAGCATGCACAAAAGTAGGAGAGGGATGGGGGAGGGGAGGGGAAGGAGAATCTGAAGCAGGCTCCAGGCTCCGAGCTGTCAGCACAGAGCCCAATGTGGGACCTGAGCTCATAAACCATGAGATCAGGACCTGAGCTGAAGTTGGATGCTTAACCAACTGAGCCACCCAGGCACCCCAATGTTTTATAGTTTTTAATACCCTGGCAAACTGTCTGGTACATGCTACTATATAAATGCAGTGGAGTCTACAGCTCATACCCTGGTCTTAGAGTCTTAGAGTCCTGTGTTTTGTTCACGTTACTTAGTTCTCTCCAAAGCCTCAATTTCCCCATATGTAAAATTGCCATAATGATAATATCTGCCTTTAAGGTTATTATAAGAATCAAGTGACATGTAAAGCAGGTAGCATCCTGCCTGATACATAATGAATGCTCAGTACGTTTTATCTATAATGACTTATTGTTATTTTTTTATTATTACTGCATGTGACTTGACCAAGATAACAGGACAGCAACCTGATAACTTTTATTCTTTCTCATTGCCAAGTAGTATTCCATTATATATATAAACCACATCTTCTTGATCCATTCATCAGTTGATGGACATTTAAGCTCTTCCCATAATTTGGCTATTGTTGAAAGCGCTGCTATAAAAATTGGGATACATGTGCCCCTATGAATCAGCACACCGGTATCCTTTGGATAAATTACTCGTAGTGCTATTGCTAGATCATAGGGTGGTTCTATTTTTAATATTTTGAGGAACCTCCACACTGTTTTCCAGAGTGGCTGCACCAGTTTGCATTCCCACCAACAGTGCAAGAGGGTTCATGTTTCTCCACATCCTTGCCAGCATCTGTTGTTACCTGAGTTGTTAATGTTAGCCATTCTGACAGATGTGAGGTGGTATCTCATCGTGGTTTTGATTTGTATTTCCCTGATGATGAGTGACGTTGAGCATCTTCTCAAATGTCTGTTAGCCATCTAGACGTGTTCTTTGGCAAAGTGTCCATTCATGTCTTCTGCCTATTTCCTTAATGGATTTTTTGTTTTTCAGGTGTTGAGTTTGCTGCTGCTTCTGTAATCTTAATCTCTGTCACTTCTGTTTTCTAACAACTGCCCTTTCTATCTCTCTTCTTAACTTTTCTTCCTATTGTATTCATATCTCCTTTCCCCTTCACAACACTGCCTCCTCTTGGTGTGGGTAGTGCTGTGTGGCTTCTGTAGCCAATGCCTGTTGTTAGCAATCTAGTGATCTTTACTGTTTTCCTTTGAAGTTATGATAATGAACAATAACATCATCTTACTTTGTTTCTAATATTTGTCCTATGTACTGTTTTTGTCATAAGAACTGATCAATGGCTCTGAAAAAAACAGACTCAGGATTTGGATTTGTTGAAGTTACCAGAAATCAGAGTGAGGCATTATATGTAACCAAGAGAAATGATACCAGATTATATATCAAAATTCACATATTAATTATAATACTGGGGAAAATGTTACTTGGCTTCTATATAAAAAAGATTATTTTTCTCTTCTGGGTTTTCTAATTCCCAATCTAAGGCATTCTAGAGGGATCACTAAGTGTTTTCTTTTTTCATACTTCATATCACACACACACACACACACACACACACACACACACACAATGCAGAGATGTAACACATGCACATACTCCCTCCCTCACTCACACACTCCAATGCAGAGACATAGAGAAGAACAGAGTGGGTAGAAACAAATAATAACTGCGAAATATGTCTTATGAAGAAAGGAGAGATAAACCAGGCACATTACTCAATTATAAATTATTTTGCAAAAAAGGTATCTTTTTCTAAACATCTCTTAGGAAGAGACTTTTTCTGAATTTCTTGCCCATTTGTGTTTAATTGCAGGCTGCTGCACTGTGTAGATTCACTATTTGCCTCCATTTGCTTTCCCGTGCATTTATTTTCATATGTCCAGTTGGTTTTTATGAAGTCTTACTGTTTAGATCTTCATTTCCTTTGTTTTCATGATTCTTCAGAGATTTCCATTTTAACGTTTGGTTCTGTAATTATTCTTTAATAAATAGTAAGCTATTAGATATTATATATTTATATGTCCATGATGGGTATGATGGATTCACTTTAATGTCTTCTATCTGTCTTGAAAATAATTATAGTGTAATTCTTTAGAAGGCAATTTTTAATGCAAAAAAACATCTAATGTACTTTGAAAGGTTATTAGGAGCAAAGACAAATGGAAAGTTTATGTTATAAAACAACTTGTAGATACTTAACAAAACCAAAACGAAACAATGAGTGAATGCCAGGTGGTCTCTGTCTTATTCAGCATCCTCTCTGCTTGTGTAAAACCATTCTTATTTGTGGTGGATAGTCAGTCAGACTCTTTACACTAGCTTAAATAAATATCTCGACCACTTTAGAAACATGTTTGCCTGGAGGAGATCACAATCAAGAGAAAAAGCCTAAGGGGCCCCTGGGTGGCTCAGTCGGTTGAGCGTCCCACCTCAGCTCAGGTCATGCACAGTGCGTGAGTTGGAGCCCTGCATCAGGTTCTGTGCTGACAGCTCAGCGCCTGGAGCCTGCTTCAGATTCTGGGTCTCCCTCTCTCTCTGCCCCTTCCCTGGTTGTGTTTGTTCATTTCTCTGTCTCTGTATCTGTCTCTCTCTCAAAAACAACTTTAAAAAATTTTTTACAGAAAGAGAAAAAGTCTAAAAGAAGAGATTTGTGAGCCTCTAAATTTAAAAATTTGACTCTCTTGAGTATGTAATATCATTCTTTTGATTGGTGTAGCTGTCTGGAAAGCAGGTCTCTAGTTAAATAGGTTTGGTCAAATAAATTAGACCTTAGTGCAATCTCTTTTCTGGGGAAACAGTAAAAAAAATATTTCTAGTGAACTTCTCAGTGTATATTTTTTTCACTTTTAAGATGCTTTATTCTATAATCAGTGCTTTTCAGTCAAGGCATCAGGATCACCTGGGGAGCTCTTAAAGATACAGATTCCCAGGGTATAACCCAACCCTACTAACTCCGAACCTTCAGGCAGGACCTGAAAATGTCTGTTTCAACTTGTTGCCAG
Organism: Suricata suricatta; assembly: GCF_006229205.1. Classification (NCBI taxonomy): domain Eukaryota; kingdom Metazoa; phylum Chordata; class Mammalia; order Carnivora; family Herpestidae; genus Suricata; species Suricata suricatta. The sequence goes on along the minus strand of NC_043708.1, from coordinate 79,518,100 downwards.
AGAAAATTCTTGTGGAGCCATCCAAATGTCGATTCTAAGGGCTTAGAATTAATGAGTGGACCTTGAAGGAGATGTGCTGAAAGGCTAGAAAGGAAGATCATGAGGGCTTCTCTGTCCATATAGTACTCCGCCACACCCCCAACACACACGCACATCCACACACCTTGCAGAATATGTAAATATGTGTGATGGTGTGTGTGCTTGAGTGGACAGGAACTGAGGTAAACTGGAATACTCCTGTCAGATCAACTCTGATTACAGAAATAGCTGTGTATAAATATCCTTTCCCAAGTGGGTTTGACCTGCCAAAGCCCAATTCACTCTTCCAGTTAAAGTCTTCAAAGGACACTATACTTGGTGGGTTTGCTTTCCTTCCAGAGTCCCTGGACTTGGGATTATATTAGGGTCCTTCTTTCCCCACGACATTTCCAGGACCTGGCTCTTCCAACGGCATTTCAGTCACTCTCAGTCATTTACCTTGCATGTCCTTCGTTAAGACCTTTCCAGAATCCTGGACTGAAAAGCACCTACTCTCCTCAGGCCCACAACACCTGCTTGTTTGTAGGCCTCTCTGGGAAGTGGTCTGTATTAATGCACTGACACGTGTGCTAGTGACAGTGGGAGTGAGTGTGCTCAGTCTTTTTAACTTTTTTAGCTGAGTTATCTGGGGTTTTTTCCCCAAAAAGGATGAAAAAAACAAAGAGACTGCTGTTTGGACATTTGGTGTAAACAAAAGAGAAAGAGGAACTTGAAAGCAGTAAGCTGTAGTTAGCTTGGAGATTCTCAATTCTTTGGCTTTCATTGGTCAAGCATATTTTCTTTTTTTTTTTTTTTTAATATTTTTGATGTTTGTTTATTTTTGAGAGATAGAGAGAGAGTGTGTGAGCAGGAGAGGGGCAGAGAGAGAGAGAGAGGGAGACACAGAATCCGAAGCAGGCTCCAGGCTCTGAGGGACTGTTAGCACAGAGCCTGACACAGGTCTCAAACTCACAAACTGTGAGATCATGACCTGAGCTGAAGTCAAACTCAACCAACTGAGCCACCCAGGCGCCCTAAGCATATTTTCTATTAAGTTTTTATGGGCCAGCCTTCCTAGTAGCCAGAGCTATCACCTCCTATGTTGCCTTTTTCCCCCCTTCAGGTACTCTTCCAAACCTCACTGACTTTTTGTCTTTTAGGGTCTTTGTTCCCTCTACTGAGAAGGAGAGTTAGAACCAACCTTGCCTATAAAAGCATTTAGTTCAAAATCACTTCTGCATTTGCTTAGATGCAAGCATTTTAGGAGCAGCTCATTGTAACCCATGTGATTTGGGAAAGGACACTCTGCAGGATAGGTAGTGAGGCGTGTTGTCTGGGCAGATGGCTGCTCTGGGTTAGGCGGGCTGCTGTCTACCAGTCGGTGGTCCGGAAGCCTCCAGCCAGAGGAGCAGCTCTGGGAATGCCCACCACGACTGGCCCACGCCTGCTTGCTGGCCACCCACAGGCAACAGAACCTGTTCTCACTTCATGCAGTTGGAAGGTAAACTATTATCTGAGGCTCCCAAGTCTGACCCCATCACTCTGGACACATCTGAGAACTGATTTTGTCTCTAATTTCTCAATTTAGACCTATAAGGACATTTTAAATTGCCTACACAATCAGTTTTAGGCCCCTAACTATGAAAGTAACTTTGGCATTCAATAGTTATATATTCTGTAGGCAAACTTGTGCTGTTATTTATAGATATGGGGGAAGTAACAGCCATTATGTTATAATTTGTCGGGGAGCTGGGGCTAAGACAACGGCTCTGGGTTCTACTGACATCCAATTCTTGCTGTAAATTGAGGGCATTTTCTGTTTTTTTTGTAACAACTCCTCCAGCACAAATCAAAAGATAGGCCTGTGGTACCTGATGATTTCTCTGTAATCAAAACTCCGAAGCTGTTTCTAAACACTTCTAAATTTTCAGATGAATAAGGAAATACTTAGTTGTACATATGAGCTATTTGGTTGCATGTAAATGGAAAGAAACTCATGTGACATTCTGAATTTACTTTAAAAAATTAGTTGTGTCAAAAAATAATAAAATAAATAAATTGATAGATATGTAGAGAGATAAATAGTTGTGTCAAAGCAGTTTGTTTACATAGACACCAGTGATGTTCCATTTCAAAGTCTGTGTTCTGTGTGTGACCCTGAAACATGCCTTGGGTGTTTATCTCTTGTGCTTACCCATGTCAAGTCATCCCCCACTTCTCAGTCCACTAGAGTTTGAATAACTCAGCACTCCTTTCCACTGGGTTTCATCAACAATCAGTGGGTCAGATTCTGTTCATCTCTCTGGTGATCTCATGTGAAAGCCCACATAACACTTTCCCCTCCTTGACCTTCAGTCTGGAAGTGGGCCACACTCATTAACTACTGGCGTATCTTCCTGTAGCATTCATAAAGCCCTGGGCCTGGCCACAGACAAGCGTTTAATTACAGACCAGCCATCTGTTTAATATAAACTACATCTGCCAACAGCCTCTTGGCAGTCTCAGGAGTGATTTTTCTAAAGGAAAATGAGAATTGTTCATCAAGTGGGCAGCCAGGAAGAGACCTTCTTGAATCTTTCCCGCTTTGACACCCTTAGGTCTGCCCAGGCCATATCCGTGCTTGAAAAATAACATCAGTGTTACATGACTTCACCATTCAGAGAGAGTTAAATATTCCTCTGAAATCTAAACTGGTCTGGTATGGATTAGCCAGTTTTTTTTTTTTATAGTAGCTTAGGCTTCAAAGAGAGTAGGCTAAACAAATGACGTAAGGGACAAGAACTGACCAAATGTGGGTATGATTTCCCATGTAGTAATCTGGCTATAATTTCATAGTTTGGAATCAACATTGTATTGGTAAGATAGAAAAAATACTAACGTGCAGGACAATGGAGTTTGACCATTCTTCTTTTTTATGACATGTGGCAAGTCAGTGCTTACCTACTCCCAGAATCCTCTAGGAGAGCTGCCATGCCATAGCTCTCATGGAGACAGCAGCTGACGCCACTGTGTTAAGAGGCATTCAGCATCAGAACGCAGTCACAACCGACTGGATGGAGAATGAGCACCAAGGCTGGCAGCTCCAGCCTTACCAACACTTAATAATTCAGTTGGTATAAAAGATGAGCAGCCCTAATAAGCCACTCCTCAAATTAGCAGCCACTCTACTTTGTTAACTCTAAGATGTTCATTTTCACTATAGCATTGACATATCTGAAACTAGGATGTCATACAATCCATATATGTATTTAGTGTGTTGGATCTCCTCCTTTCCCTACTAGGTCTTATTAAAATTATATAATATGTAATCATATAATATTATATTATATATGTAATTATATAATTTTAAAAACACATAATATATAATAATAGAAACAGTGACCTCTTTGAACCACAGTAATACAGTAACTATAAGTGGGAACTGAAACCTAAAGGCCATGAGGGGTTCTTTGAGATAGGACCACAGTAGAGAATAGGTCAAAGATAAATCACCAACAGAAAGTATGAGTAAACAGAGGAAGCAGCCAGTACAGACAAAAAAAAAAAAAAAAAAAAAAAAAGAATATGCAGAGGGACACTGGCCACGTGAGCCTTAGAAGAAACAGAGGGAATAATAGCTAGTGTCCGAGTCTTTGCAACCAGTTTCTGGTCTTGAGGCTCCTCTAGTGAGTTTTTGAAACACATAAACTGACAAGAACTGGGGAGAAGGTACATTTAATTAAGTCTCTTTTGTTTCTTAGCAAGATTCTGAGACACATATTCTCAAGGATAGATTCCTATGCCCAGCCTAGCCTTTTGTTATAAAAAGTGATTGGAAGCTTGTGGTTCTATTGGTATTTTGATTGATAAAAAGAGCATAAAGTTGAAGTTCATGGCTTGATTCAGTCTCAGAAAAAAATAGAAACTGAACATTTAAAAACGATCCTCTCTTTTATAGTTGGCCAATGTTGGGGTGGAAGATGAACTTTTGGGTATGTTAATGTATGTGATGACAGACTCTTTGGGCCCAAATAAGCTCTGTGATTGATCGTTCCCTTCCTATGATGGAACTCTGTGGCTAACTCAATGAGGTAATGAAGTTGAATCACACAGTGATGTTCATAAGTTACTTTAGACAATGGCCTGAATTGACTTTCTCTAATTACCCTAGTACAGCAGCAGGTTAATTGCCTTATAACACCTACCACATTTTGTTCTTATTTGTCTACTTGGATATTGTCCCTCTCATTAAAATATCTGTCTTGTTCATCACTGTATTTTCAGCATTAAAGTAGTACATCATGGATACTTAATGTACACTTATTAGATATGGAAATGATCAGAAATAAGTGTCACTGGTTCATTGAACACTGGTAGAGAACAAGTAGAAAGCAATTTTATGGATTAATTTGTAAAGTTTTGAACACAGTATTAACTAAATAATGACTATTGTGATTTCTCTTTATTGCCTGTTTCAACTACCTCTCTACTTGTTCTTACTACCTTAGATGAAACCTTGGGCAGGTTCCTTAGATGTCCTAGTAACTCATGTTTTGGCAGATGTCCAAGGCTGTCTCTCTCTTTGATGTGTTTGTGGATTTTATAAAGACCCCACCTCATCACTGTGACTCTCTAGTAGTTTCCATAGTTCCCTTGATTAAAACAATGCCTCTAGAGCAGTGATTTATAACCTGCTCTGCCTTCTTGGTTCCTAATCATTCCCTCCTCTGTTCGGATCACTTCACCATCCAGACAAACTTCTTGGCCTCTCTCTCAATATGACCCAAATGCACTTTTCTTCTCAGAGTGCACATCTGGAACATGGAGAGGATCAAACTAGAAAAGCAGGCTTTTCCCATTGGCAGGTGCTTCTATTCACTGTAAGGGTAGCTATAGCCCCTAAGTTAATGTTGGATACAGTTCCTACACCCTTAAACTCCAAGGGATCCATGTCAAGTTTTGCGCATGGTTCTCTTCAGGCTTCTCTTCGTTAACTTGAAAGAAAGAACTCTCTTTCCCATCCCCACAAAAGGGA
>NC_043708.1:79505454-79512968 GCF_006229205.1 Suricata suricatta | reverse complement strand
GGGGCACATGTACCCCATTGTTCATAGCGTCACTGTCAACAATAGCCAAAACATGGAAAAAGCCTAAATGTCCATCACCTGATGAGTGGATCAAGAAGATGTGGTATATATACACAATGGAGTACTACATGGCAATGAGAAAGAATGAAATATGGCCATTTGTAGGAAAGTGGGTGGACCTTGAGGGTGTCATGCTAAGCGAAATGAGTCAGGCAGAGAAGGACAAAAACCATATGTTTGCACTCATAGGTCTAACAGGAAAACAGGAGAAACCTAATGGAGGACCAGGGGGAGGGGAAGAGGGAAAGAGAGTTGGGGAGAGAGAGGGATGCAAAACTTGAGAGACTATTGAATGCTGAAAATGAACTTAGAGTTGAAGGGGGAGGGGGAGGGGGGAAAAAGAGGTGGTGGTGATGGTGGAGGGCACTTATGTAAACCAATTTGACAATAAACTATTAAAAAAAAACCTTTTCTCTATTTCAAGTTCAAAACCTAAAAAGGATCATGATTTAAGAAGGGTGAGAAGCTAAGATTCCATTGAATTTGAGTATTTCTTTGCAACTAACATTAGTTAAAATGAACCCAATTTAAAGGATGAGCTCTATACTCCTGGTTTATAAATATATGACTGGTAGAAACTTGGAAAACCTAATTTAAATATCATGAGCAAAGGCTGCTAGAATTTATTGGTGGTGACCATTCATATTATACCATTCTTCACTTTTTTTAATGTTTGTTTATTTTTGAGCAGGGAGAGATAGAGTACGAGCAGAGGAGGGGCAGAGAGAGAAGGAGACACAGAATCTGAAATAGGATCCAGGCTCTGAGCTGTCAGCACAGAACCTGATGCAGAGCCCGAACCCACAAACTGTGAGATCATGACTTGAGCTGAAGTTGGACGCTTAACCAACTGAGCCACCCAGGCACCCCTACCATTCTTTACTCTTAGCCTCTACCAATAACTTTTCTAAAAGCTTGCCTACCTGACTATCTTTTCTTAGGTGAGAGAGATAACTGGGTAATACTTTTTCCTTTTAAACTAATAAATGAAAAATGAGGCTTTTTACATTCAAGTCTCCTGGGATTTAATCACCGATTAAATTTTAGTTAAATTTAGATAAGTTGACTTGGGCTTAACCTAAAGAATAGAGAATGTTGTAGAGATATCTGACTAAGATTTGGAATTGCTGGGTCTGAATTGGGTTTGGGTTCATTGTGCCTAAAGTACCCACATGAAGGTTTGTACACACATACTTGGGAGGTCAACGAGAGAGAACACTGGGAGGGGTATATTCTGGTGCCTCACAGAGTCCTGGGAATGGGAAAACACTTCCATGTGGACCATCACGAGGACTGAAAGGAACACAGGACTCTGTTTGTGGTTGAGGAGTGGGAAGCAGCCCCTAAAGTTAGCCAGTATTCTTCTGCAGGTGTGCTGCTGGTAGACAGAGTGAGAACCCAATGGATGCAGCACTTGCCTGGGTATCTGGGAGGTCATGAGCAGAAGCCCAGCAGAAACAGCAGCATGTGAAGAGTTTGCTTGAACATGTGTAAGCCCAGAAATGCCTTGGTAAGGACCAAGTTCTTACAGTTACATGAGTGAAGGAAGCAAATCTGTAGAATTTAAGTCACAGCACCAATGTGAATTATTTTACCTACAGGCTGGTTGACAGAAAAAGCATTCAGGTTGCATGATGCTTTAGATCCAGAGCACTGAAGACCAGACCCTAACAAGGTATCTTGTCAACTACTTGGTACATCCCTGCTAAAAAACAGTCTATTGACTTCAGTCTGATCTTAGCAAGGTCAAGTTTGAGGGATAATTGGATTCTATTTTTAAACCCATTTTCTACTCTCAAAATTCCTAGATAAAGCTGTTTTCTGATAATTCATATTTGTAATTTAATAGAAGATTCAAAAAACCAAAAAGCCCTCAAAAAACTAGAACTATACCAGTGAAATGAAAGCATCTCAGCACCTCCCCTGAGAGGCCAACATACAAAAAATTCCCTATTATGGGAGCCAGGAGAAAGGAGGAAGTTGGGGCACAAGTCCAGGGCTGTCTCTGGATTAAGTAAAATGGGCTTCAGTAGGTTCCCAGCATCGAGGTGCTAAAAGCCACAAAACTGAGTCATGCATTTGTACATCATCAAAGATAAACTGTTAGCAAATGAATCAAAATTCTTAAGCCACTGAGGTAAAAGAGAAGTTTCTGAGCTAATACTATGTCTAGGCAAGCTTTTGAGTTTTGGATGGGTTCCACTGTCATCAGCGTTCTTTAGGTGTTAGACTACACAACTGACAGCTGAGAGGCACGGGCAGGGAAAGCCGGAATGGGCTCTCTGCTGTGGGAAGAGGTTTCTTCTTCCAATTTGATTGATACGAGTGGCAAATCGTAAGCAACAGAGACACATCTTGTTGTCCCCCTCTTTCGACAGCCTGCTTTCTGACAGGGTTTTAAGCCAGCAGATGCCATAGGCATTGACTAATTATCAGTTTGATCAGAGTCCTGTACCAACGGGTCCATTAAATTCTTCTGCTGCCAGGTTTCCAAAGATACTTTTTTTTAAAATATTATAATATACAACAATTTTAAAGAGATACTGTTCACATGCCATACAATTCATTCATTTACAATTCAATATTTTTAGTACATTCATAGAGTTGTGAAAACATTGGCGTAATTAATTTAGGGCACTTTCATCACTCCAGAGAGAAACCCCAACCTATTAGCCATCAATTTCCATTTCTCCTGAACCCGCATAGTCCCTGGTGACCACTAGTCTACTTGCTGTCCTTAAACTTGCCTATTTGACATTTCATTAAAATGGGATCATACAGTGAGTGATATCATACAAAACATACTACCATCTGTGACTTCTTTCACTAGCATAACGTCGTCAACATTCATCCACGTAGGTAAGAGTACTCCATTCTTTTTTATGCTTAAATAACCCATTGTGTGGATAATATCATATATTGCTTATCCATTCACCAATTGATGGACACTAACGTTATTTCCACTTTTTTGAGTGTAAAGAATAATGCTACTGTGGCCATTTACTTACAAGTGTTTTATGAGGACATTTGTTTTCATTTCTCTTGGCTATACTCCTAGGAGTAGAATTGCTAGGTCATCTGGCAATTTATGTTTAAGCTTTTGAAGAACTGCTGGACTGTTTTCCAAAGCAATTGCACCATTTTAAATTTCTACCAGACGTATATGAGGGTTATAACATCTTCACCTCATGGCTAACACTTGTTATTATCTGTCTTTTTTATTATAGTTATCCTATTGGGTGTGAAGTGGTATCTTACGCAGTTGTTATTTGTGTGTCTCTGGTGCCTAATGGTGTCAAGCATCTTTCCATGTACTTATTGGCCACTTGTATTTCTTTGGAAACTGTCTCTTCATATCCTTCCAAACATACTCTTAAGTCCATGAAAATGTTTATGAGGGTTTTGAAACTTGTGCCTGATCATGGCCAGGCCATACCATGAAATTCATGCCAGGAACAAGACCTATGAATGATTGGGACCTACAGCCCAGCTAAAATGAGATGGACAGAAGAATGTGGTCATGAAACTGAGGAATCAGAATCTGAGGAATGGCTTCTGAAACACTGTGATGGTCATTTTTATGTCTATAGGGAGGCTATGGTCCTCGGTTGTTCAGTCAAACACTAGTCTGGGTATTACTGTGGAGGCATTTGGTAGTGTGACTAACATCTACAGTTGTCTCAAGGAGATACAAAAGGAGGTTATCTTAGAGAATCTGGGTGGATATAACTCAATCCGGTGAAAGGTTTTACAAGTAGAACTGGGGGCGCCTGGGTGGCTCAGTCGGTTGAGGGGCCGGCTTCGGCTCAGGTCAGATCTCACGTTCGTGGGTTCGAGCCCTGCATCAGGCTCTGTGCAGACAGCTAGCTCAGAGCCTGGAGCCTGCTTCCGGATCAGTGTCTCCTTCTCTCTCTGCCCCTCCCCCTCTCATGCTCTGTCTCTCTCTACATCAAAAATAAATAAAACATTTTTTAAAAAATTTTAAAAAAATTTAAAAGTAGAACTGTTCTTCCTGAAGAAGAAATTGCACCTGTGGACTGTAGCTTTGACTCACAAAGATATCCACCTTGCCCTGCCTGACAGTCTGCCCTATGAATTTCGGGCTTGCCTAGCCAGCCCCTTCAATCACAAAAAGTATAAGCCACAATCAGGTAATGTGTAAGCCAATTCCTTGATATAGAGGTATAAACAGATGTAGATATAGATTTCTTATTGGTTCTCTTTCTTTGCTAAAGCTGTGACTGATGTAAACACCAAGGAGCTTCTGAGATATCTAAAAGGGTTTCTTGTTCTCCTTGGTTCAGGAAGATATAGGAAGTGAATGATGGAAAACACTGTAAACAGGTCTTATTCAAAAAAATTGTGCGTTTGGCCACACCTCTCTTTGATGTCCTTCCCTTTCAGATCACAGGTCTTTCTCTGCCATATTTCTACCTCCTGCTCCCTTACCATTCAATGATGGCAGTTAATATCATATTATAAGTCCTCTATTATTTCTTTCAGACATTTCTCAGCCTCATTTCCAGGGCTAGAATATTTACTACCTTCTGAAAAGCTTGTCTTCCATCCCCCTAAAAACAACTTTGTTTCATAGAAATTCTTCCTGGTATTAAGATGAAATCTTCTTCAACTATGTTAAACCTACAGCTCATAACTTAGAGTCATAACTTCTTACTGTGTAATTGCATACATACCATTATGGGTGGATTCAAAAGGATTATGTGACTCCACAAATTTTAAGACTTAAAATTTTGCTCCTAATCGTTCTCTTGTTAAAGATGTGTTTTAGAATAGCTCTTTTTAAGACTGAAGCCTACTGAAGACAGTGGGGTGTGGTGGTAGATGGGGTTGAACCTCTGTGATCTGGCTGGGAAGTAGTAGAGGATGATACAAAGGCTGGGTGACTTTGGTTCCTAATTAGGCACTCATTAACCCTTTAATATCTTCAAAGTCTTATTCCAGAGATCTTGGCTTTGGCAAAGTATGATGCATCCTTAAAATTTCAGCCCACATGGCTGAAAGGAAACTCTCTCGGGGGTGGGGGGATGTTTCTGATCCCCTTACACTTACCTCATCAAAGTGTGTTTTCACTCTGCCTATTTGATGTCTGAGAGGCCTCATTAGGAGCTCATTTTATTAGCCCTGTTAAAAGAGTTTCTTTCCTGTGGAGACTGGAAGTTACATTTTGCAGTATGGATACTTCTAAGGTCTCTCCAGAACCTAGACAGATTTGGAATTCTAATCTACAATGCTTCACATACAGACATAACTCCTCAAGTTTCTCCCCAGTGCTCCTGGGAAATCAGTTCACACCTGGTGTTTGGATTCTTGGCATGCTCTGTTTATAGGCTCTTCTTTTCATGAGGTCAGGAGAGTGATTCCACGTGTGGCATTTATAATACATGCTTTTGGTAACCTTGAATTCTCTGTCACCTTTTAAAGGGCTCTAAAAAAAGACTGTAGTCTAATAGGTCATTGGACCAGCTCAATAACTTCCTGGCAGGCTTGGCTCCTTCTTCAGAAAAGAGAAATGTTGGGAAACCACATCCATTGAAGTATTGGTGCCTTTTCACTTAAAAATGGGGAAAATGAGCCTTAGCCAACTTCTCAGGATCTAGGATCAAAGTAGTTAGCAATGTCATGGATTCTTCTTTATTCCACTTATTTAGATCTGATTGTTACATCCTTCAGATCCACTTTGGAACCTAAAAGGGACTGAGTCATCTTAAGCACTCCCTTACATCTCTGTTCACTTCTTGGGACTTTTTCCTAGCACCTTTCTTATAGTTTCCTCATCTTATGCACAGCGCCACTCCCTGGCACATCAGAGTCTTTAGCCAAATTGCTTAAAAGGAGTCTTTCCTTTCAGAAGATGTGGAATGACTAAACTTTTCCCTCTCATAGTTAATAGAAAAAGAATTCTAGGTTTCATAGTAGAATATTCAGGGTGTTATCAGATAGGAAATGTCCTACAATTGCAGAAACATAGTTGTCATGGACAACAGTGAAACTAGTGGACCAAAGTGTTTACCTCTGGAGCACCTCTCTTTTCCAAGTCTTCAAGTCAATTTCCAAGGGCTGTCATTTATTTCTTTGACTCCTGCCTGATTGTACATCTTTGATTATTGTCATAGGAAAGTGTATTACAGGAGATAGGGGGATTAAAGATTGGGATCAATTAGATTATTGTTTCCTACTGTTAGTCAAACCTGTATTATGACTCAAGAGAAGAGCAAAATAAATTCCCAACAGAACAGTTCTTCAACATTTGAAAGGAAGAGAACTAAAGTTTATCCTTCCATCTTGACTCATCCTGTGTCCCACATATTTTGCTTCATTCCCTGGCAGAACATAAAATTGTCCTGAACTGGAATTCTCTGCACAAATAAATTTCTCAAATCTTCTTCTGTGCCTTCACAAGGTATGATCATTTATGAGCAAATCAAGTAACGCTTTTGTTATCTTCAACTAACAAAAATGGTCGCATCTATATAAGGTGATAAATGTAATCAATCCAATTTTTCAAGTCTTCCTCCAATTTTTTTCTCAAATTTATTTGCACTCACTATAAAAAAGTATCCAGAAGTAAAACTATGACTAAAAACTTTCCTCTCTGCATTTACGAATTTATAGAAACTCTGTGTGTTTATTTGTGTCTGGGGTTCTCCTTCATATCTTCACTATCATTTGGGCAGAGTCTTTACATATGCCTATAAATGGTCTAAAAAGCAATGGGTACTCAAAATGTATTTGTGGAATAGATACATATTCTCTTACAATGTTACATAGGAACAAGGAGCTGGCATTATAGGAGATACTTATTAATCTCAGAGTAATTGCTTATATGAGCCAGTTAGAAAACATTTATTAAATGCCCCTTATGTTTTCAGAGAAGAAAAATAAACTGAAATGAAAGCTTTATATATAGATAGTGTAATTATTTTTGAGCTAATTTTCTAAGTCCCTGTTTCTTTGCACCATGCTATGTGTCCAGACTTTCTTTTGATGAAAACAGTAACAACAGTCAAGTATTTGTAGTCTGCTCAGTCACGATTGATGCCTACACTGAGTCTCCCCCACCCACTCCCAGTGGTTAAGCATAATTGGAACTCAAGGTATTGGCAACAACCTGGGTTTTGCTAGCCAGTGACATTTCCCACATGATCCAATGGAAAAAGAATTTTCTGCATGAGAACAAAATACTCAAGTACAGTAAAAATGGCATCCTGATATGAGCTCTGCTTTTAATTTTCTGGTATTATGTGTATTTAAATAATTTGATAATTTTATAAAACCCAGGGAAATTGTCAAAATTGCCTTCTCATGAGTTAAGAGTGTAGATACTTAAAATCTAGTGTTTCTTCAGCTTTTTCTGGCTTAGAGAGATGTTTAAGATTTGTTTCTTTATTTGTAAAGTGGGAATTATGATAGATAAAGTAGAAGTCTATAGATGG
>NC_043708.1:79421465-79505354 GCF_006229205.1 Suricata suricatta | reverse complement strand
TTTTTTTTTTTTTTTTTTTTTACAAAAGAAGCAGTGGCAAACAACTGCATGTTTTGGTCAGTTTTATCCAAAGATATTGAAATTTTGCTCCTTTTGAGGCTTACTTAGAAAATAAAGTATAGAAATTGGAGCACAAACTTTCAGTACTTCTATTTGGAGACCCGAGTTAAACTATAAGAGAAACTTCCCAAGTGCCTTTCTCAACTGATACTAATTGGCTTTGATTTCCCATGGTTCATGGAGGAAGCAATTTAACATACTAAGGAAGAGCTTGAGTGTCCCATACATCTGCCTGTTTCATTTGAAATCATGAGCTGGGAGCCTAACTCATCTGAACATTGTCCGGGACACTGGCAAGATGGTTTCCTTTTGTTTATTTTTTTAGACTTCTTCTGTAACCAGAAGTACTCCTGGGACAAGACCTCCATTCATGATCTCAGCAACTGCATTCGGCCATACCAGCTTGGCACTTCACTTGAGCCAGTCAACATCACTGGAGTCAAGGTAACAAAATTATCTGCCAGATTGCTGTTAAACCCATTCATTTATTGAATCCCAATGCCAAGTTTGTTCTTATTATTTTGTCCACTATATCACAAACTAATTATCCCAGTCTTACTGTTTCTTTAAAGCCTTCTTCAAGTCTTATCTCTTCTCCGTATTTATCCTAAACACAACAACTTTGATGATAACTGCTGCCTTTAAAATCATTACATTTAAAAAAATCCATTGACACAGACATGTATACTGTATATTTGTTAAATTTTTAAATGTATGTGCTTTATTTCTCATGATTTCCAAAATAGTTATTGGCTATAAATTGAGCTCTATCCCTGTCTCATGGACTTTATTGTCTAGTGAGGCTTCTCGGTGAAAACTACCAATAGTAAGTGATGTAAGTACTTCTGTAAGGAGCAATGGTGTCCCAGCAGAGGGGTGTCTAAAACATACTGGAGACTCAGAAGCCTTGGGGGAAATATTAAGAGTCTCTCTGTGAGCCAAATAAATACAGTAAGGAGGAAGGGTATTTCAAAGAGAAAAGAATGGACAGAGGCATGGTAATGTTGAAAGTGTGGCACATACTTCAGAGAATGGCGAGTTGTTCACTGTGATGGAAGTCCATGTTGGAAGCTTGGAGAAATAACGGGACGTGAAGATAGTCAAGCCATTCTAAGGAGACTATACTTTTTGGCAATTGAGAACCCCAGAAGGATTCTAAGGAGAGGAGTGATGCTATCATAGTTGGATGTTAGAGCTATGGTAACTGCAGTACTGTGGGATGGTTTGGAGGGCAATGAAGTCAACAGAAAGCTACCCCACGTAGATGAGACTAAAAGTCAGTTTGGATCTGATCTATAAAAATAGTTAACTGAGGGAAATGAATTGCCAACACACTAGCTGTTGGGGATGGGACATGGGACTTCTTAGATGACTCAAGAGTTCTGGCTTTTGCCATTGGATCACATATGGGGCATGAAAATAAATAGGGAATAATGGATGAGGAAGGAGTAGGAGGAGAGATGAAAGAGGAGAAAGTCTGAGAAGGGGGCTTAGAAAATGAGTTCAGTTTCAAACATGGCTTTTTGTTATCAGTTTTTTATATCCAGTAGGATACTAAAAGTAAATCTCAAGAGAAAAGTAGGACCGGAGCTTTATGTTTGTGGGTTATGGCCAGGGAGATAATTAAAACCATGAAATTTAATAAGATGCCAAGGCAATATAAAATGAGAAAATGGCCAAGGACGGAATTTGGGGGAATTCCATAAATTAAGCTGTGGGTAGACAAAAAGGATGGTAGAAGAGAGTGAAGGGTAGTTACAGAGGCAGGTGGAAAGTTGGATGACAGCAGGGTCCAGAACTCCAGAGGAGTTAGGTGATTGTGTTAGTTTCCTAGGGTTGACATAACAAATGAATATACAGGTAAGATAACAGAAATGTATTCTTTAATAAAAACTGGAGACTAGAAGTATGAAATCAAAGGGTGGTCAGTGCCATGCTTCCTCTGCAGGCTCTAGGGAAGAATATATTTTTGCTTCTTCCTAGCTTCTAGTGGCTCTTGAAAATCCTTGGTGTTTCTTGTAGCTGCATCACTCTAATCTCTGCCTCTGACTTTTTATGACCTTCTCTTTGTATGTTTCTAGGTCATATCCTTTTATTATAAAGGATACCAGAATCCAGTATAATCTCATCTTTAATTAATTATATCTTTAAAGACGATTTCCAATTAAGGTCACATTTAAGGTTCCAAGTGGATATGAATTTGGGGGGCCAGAGGATACCATTCAACCCATTACAATGCTCAAGGATTATATCCTATCACCATCACTTATCTATAAGATTCTTAATATCCACAAGAGAAATATTAGCTTTTCTCTGGGAATTTCTCAGATCTATCAAGGAGAAGATGAATTTATGAAAGAGACAGAGGAAAGGAGTGGAGAGAGAGGGGGAGAGAAACAGAGAAGGGCCCTAGAAGGAGAGAGGAAGCAGAGTCAAGTGTTTATCCTTTACTAGTTTTCTTCCCTAGGACCCATTTAATTGCCTCCCTCTTTCTGCGGAGCAGGAGCTCTCTCTCTTGCCTGCTTTACGAGTGAAATTTGTTACCAGACATATAGTGCTTTAGGAGCAGCACAATCAGATGCTATTATCTATTATCACCCTAGCAGGATTTGGTTTGTCACAGCACCACTGCTTGAGGACACTCAGGAACAAAGAAATTAGTTACTCAGGGTAATTCAGTTTAGATAAATCTGAACTATATGGTTCCATGTGCAGAATAAAGGCTAGAGAAAACAGGAATCTAAGAGAGGAAGGTGGAATAATCTGCTGGCTGCTCAAATAAATGTTCAGTCAGACCTGCTGTTGTGATATCTCTTGATGACAGGGGAGGCTATATGAAAATGGAATGGTTACCGAAACATGTAGGAGACATGCTAACATTACTTGAAACAGTCCCTGAACCTCTAGGGTGTTTACATAAGGCAAAATAGCAGTCTAACAGCAGCTAGTAATATTTGAAATTTTATATCTCATACCAGCTGCCAGTGGGCAGTTAAACTCCAGGATTCATGCATACATAGAAACAGAGATAAGGAGGGAGTTATTGTGACTCTGGATCAAAATGATTCTAGTCCTTGAAGGCATATGATTTAGTTACTGGTGCCTACTAGACTGATGTTTGCATCCATCTTATCATTCAGAAGTGTGTCCTCTATAGTGTCATTTATATTTAATGAATGAAGGAATCAGCTTTTTAAATTAATCACAGAAGATCATGATTATGGTAGCTCCCACGTGTGATTCAGAAAGCCCCAGAGGTTTTCATCATCAGGGAAATACCAATCAAAGTTGCAACGAGATCCCACCTCACACCTGTCAGAGTGGCAAAAATTAACAACTTAGGAAACAACACATATTGGCAAGGATGTGGAGAAATGGGAACCCTCTTGTGCTGATGGTGGGAATGCTGCGGCCACTCTGGAAAACAGTATGGAGGTTCCTCAAAAAAAATTAAAGATAGAGCTACCCTATGACCTAGCAATTGCACTGCTAGGTATTTATCCAAAAGATACAAAAATGTTGAATCGAAGTGGCACATGCACCTAGTTTTTATGCAGCATTATCAACAATAGCCAAATTATGGAAAGACCACAAGTGTCCATCAATGATGAAAGAATAAAGAAGATGTGGTAGATATATACACTAGAATATTACTCAGTGATCAAAAAGAATGAAATCTTACCTTTTGCAACAATTTGGATGGAACGAGTATATATTATGCTAAATGAAATAAGTCAGTCAGAGAAAGAAAAATATCATATGATTTCATTTGTGGAATTTAAGAAACAAAATAGGTGAACATAGGGGAAGGGAAGAAAAAATAAGATAAAATGAGAGAGGGAGGCAAACCATAAGAGACTGTTAAATTCAGAGAACAAACTGAGGGTTGCTGGAGGGGGGTGGGTAGGAGGTTGGGCTAAATGGATGGTGAGCATTAAGGAGGGCACTTGTTGCGATGAGCACTGGGTGATGAATCACTAAATTCTACTCCTGGGACCATTATTATACTATATGTTAACTAACTTGGATTTAAATGAAAGAAAGGGAGGGAGGGAGTTAGTCTGGAAAGATAGTCCAAAAGACCTGCAATTTTAACACTGGCATCTTTTTTCAGTTTTTAAATCAATAGGTAAATAATTATTGTAGCATTTTTTTCTTTCACCATTAAAGCTTCAAAAATCCTGAATGTATATTGAGTATCGGCAGTGATCACCGGCAATCAGGATGGAGGCTTTGTGACTTGGTCACAACTGAAATTGTTTGTCGCTTTCCTCAGCATGCTAGCCTTTGATGGTTTTGAATATTATGATTAAAGCATTGGTTAAAGATAGAAAAGCAAATAGAATTCTGATGTTCAAAATAGTTAATGAATGATTGGGGCACCTGAGTGCCTCATTCAGTTGAGTGTCCAACTCTTGATTTTGGCTCAGGTCATGATCACCAGGTTGTGGGATCACAGGGTTGTGAGATTCTCTCACTCCTCCTCTCTCCCCTGCTTGCCCCTCGCTCTAAAATAAAAATTTTAAAAATAGTTAATGAATTATGTAACTTGAAAAGACATTAGTTATGAAATTCTGCCCCACATGATTATCACTGGGTCTGTAGTTTCATTTCTCAAATCAAAAATCCCTGTATAGGACATCTGGACATATAGGACATTTGTGTCCCTCACTCTCCCCAGCTCCCTTTCCCCCTTCCTCTCCCTATGGTCCTCTGGTAGGTTTCTCCTGTTAGACCTGTGAGTGCAAACATATGGTATCTATCCTTCTCTGCCTGACTTATTCGCTTAGCATGACACAGTTTTAAATTCCGTTGTTCCTCAGTTGCACTTGCTGCCAGATTTCAAGTACTCAGTTTTCACTGTGGGTAGTTGGCTACCATACTGAACAGAATAGATAGGAACATTTCTATTATAAGAAGTTCTCTTGGATAGTTCTGCCTTGTGGTGAGCAGATAAGGAAATGAGTATTTAAGAATACTATTTGGGAGCACCTGGATGGCTCAGTTGGTTAAGCATCTGATTCTTGATTTTGGCTCAAGTCATGATCTCACAGTTCATGAGTTAGAGTCCTGCATTGGGCTCTGTGCTAATGGTGTGGAGCCTGCTTGGGAGTCTCCCCCTCCCTCTGTCCTTCCCCCACTAGATCCCTCACACACTCTATCTCTCAAATAAACAAAGTTAAAAAACAAAAAAAAGAATACTGTTTGAAGTAGCAGAGGTGGTCAGTGATGGAACTAAGGTCAGTAATGTAATGAGGATGAGAGGAGATGAGACAAGAAGCTGGCTAAACCCTCATCAGTCAGAGCAAGAAGGTCAATAGTAGAGGGATAATGCTTAATTGATAATTTTATTTTCCTGTGAAGTACTATATTTAGAATCACTGAGATAACCAATATGAGCTTTAAAAATAGAAAATATTCTTACAGAGTTGTTCTGTGTGGGTGGAAAATATTGGCTCTAATTGTGCATTTTTTGATATTATTTTATTTTTAATCCTTTGGATGTATGACTTTGCTTTTTTTTAAATTTTTTAAACATTTATTTATTTTTTGAGAGACAGAGACAGAGCATGAGCAGGGGAGGGCGAGAGACATGGAGTCGTAGAATCCGAAGCAGGCTCCAGGCTCTGAGCTGTCAGCACAGAGCCCGAGTGAGGCTCGAAATCATAAAATGCAAGTTCATGACCTGAGCCGAAGTCAGACATTTAACTGACTGAGCCCCCCAGGCATCCCTCACTTTGCTTTTAAAACTGTTGATAAGAAAATTATTTTTGTTTCTTTTGAGAAAATAAACTGACAGGGTAAGAGTTTAGGTAGACAGAATACTTAATGGGGATTTTGCAACAGTTCAGGGGAGAGATAATGGTTTTTCTCTGCAATTTGTAGACAATCAAGTGATCAAAGGTTAAAAAAAATGTGGGAGGACAGCAGTGAAAAGGGGAGAAAGAATTAGAACAGAACATTTATGGGGTGGAGATCCCTGATGTAGCCAAAAGCTGACACATACATTAAATTCAAGTTACTGGCCTACTTGGGACAGTGCTTTTTGTTGGTTGGTTTTTTGGTTTTTTACCCATGTCGAACAGTGATTCGAGGGAAAGATATCTGGTTCATTTCGGACCGAAAAGTTAGCGCAGGGAACAATAAGATGCAGGGAGTATGTGTCTGCTCCATCTCGCCCCTGACACACTTCCCTAGCTAATGGGACTAGAACATCAGAGACCAAGCAGGAGGGCGTGCAGCTTCACAAAGAATTCTTGGAAAGGACAGGGAACGAAGTGAAGCCATTCTGTCTATATGCTTGAAGAATGAACAGAGATCCTTCCCATGCAGTGTCCCAATTCCTTCAGAGACATGCAATTAAGGAAAAGCAGTAAATACTATATTATTATATTTATTTTATTAAAATTTTTTTAACATTTATTCATTTTTGAGAGAATGTGACGGGGGTGGGGCGCGGCACAGAAAGAGAGAATGAATGAGACACGGAATCCAAAGCAGGCTCCAGTCTCTGAACTGTCAGCACTTAGCCCACCACGGGGCTCGAACTCACAAGCTGTGAGATCATGACTTGAGCTGAAGTTGGATGCTCAACCTACTGAGCCACCCAGGTGCCCCTATATTTATCATTTTAATGCTTCAGTTGGCAGTCTCCAGAGATAATAGGGTCTCCTGGAGTGCACCTGTGAATAGAACTCAACGTCTTTGAGACAAATTTTAAATACACAAGTTACCGGATCACTTGTACTGCCAACTATGAACTTACTGCTCTACTTATTTGCTATTTGTTTTTGTTTCCCTTTTCCCTTAAAAAAAAATTCCCCCAAACAATATTCAGACAAGTTAGGTAGTTTTCCGCATTAAGGAAGGCATTTGAATAAAAAATAAATAAATGCTAGAATTTTTCTATAAAAACCAAATGTTATGAACCTCTGACCAAATTTTCCTTAGTGAATTTGAAACTTACTGTTTCCCCTCCTGTCCAAACATGAAGCAGTGGTATAAAAAGTATCAAACAAAAACAATAGAGGTGGGGTCAGAAATGCCTGTGGACAAGGAACAGAACTGATACCTGAAGCTGTGAATAAGGCTGAAACCACAGATATGCAGGGCTATGAGTATGAAAACAAGTAGTCATAGTAGGAATTAATCTCCTATCAGGTAGAAAGGACTAAAATTGTCATAAGGGATAGGGAGCACTGAGCTATAAGCTGCTTAAAACCACCCAGGAAAAGGGAGCTGGCAACATTTGCTCAATGTGATTCAAAATTACTATGGGCAGCTAGCTAATGGCGGCAGCTGTGTCTCTTCTTGTTACTTGTTTTGAATGGGAGGGTTTGTTGCAGTTCGCCTGTCTCATCATTGTATGTTGAGTGAGTGGGAGGCAGACAAGTTGTCTTTTAAGTGCTAGGGTTGCATCCAAATGTGGCACAGATCATAAGGTCCTAGATTTAGAGCTTGATGCCCTGATTGGAAAAGTCTTTTGGGGTGTAATAGGGAAGGGCTGAATAAACTGTGTGTGTGTGTGAGAAATGTAATTATAACCAAGAGGGTGGTCTATGGTAGATTTCGTTACTGTTCCTGTTTGACCCTTCCCTGGACCCACACCCACTGTCATGAGACTTTGCCAGTTTCTCACTGATTCTGAGCTTGGCCATGTGCCTTGGTGTGGCTATTAGAATGTTAGCAGATGTCACATGATTAGAGACTTGAACTGTTCTAGTCAGGTTGGGCTTGGTCCCTTTCATTATTGCCATCACTCTGGGTAGCCTCCTGGTCCAGAATTACGTAACATGCGTGAGAAGCACACGACCTGAACTCACAGTCTGGAACCAAACCTAGCTGAGCCCAACTGAGATTAGCCAAACCACAATCAATTCAAAGATCCATGATATGGAAATAATACTCTCTGTTCTAGTCCACTGGTTTTGGAATTTTTTTTTACAAGAAAAGTACTATTATGATGATACTTGAATAAAAAATTATCTTACTACACAGAAAAATCAATTCAAGACAGCTTACAGATATACATATGCAATGAAGATATGAAGTTTTTTTAACTAAACAGTAATAAACTAAAATATTTTGACTTTTTTGAAGAATAAACCAGAAGCACAAAGTATAAAAATTATTAATTTTCCTACATTTAATTTTTAAACTCCACTTAACAAGAGATGCCTGGGTGGCTCAGTCAGTTAAGTGTCTGACTTCAGCTCAGGTCATGATTTCACGGTTCCTGAGGTTGAGCCCCACATTGGGCTCTGTGCTGACAGCTCAGAGCCTGGAGTCTGCTTCAGATATGGGTCTCCCTCTCTCTCTGCCACTCCCCTGCTTGTGTTCTGTATCTCTTTCTCAAAAATAAATAAACATTTAAAAAATTAAAAGTCTGTTTAACAAAAGACATCAAATATTAGGATAAATTACAAAGCACATAGACTTGGAGAAGATATTTTAAATGATTATTGATGATATAGCTCAAAATATTATTATCCAGAGTATATATAGGAACAGTACAGTGAGAAAAATCTACACAAACAATAGAAAAATTGACGAAGAACATGAATCGGCTCTTCACAAAGAAGAAATCCAAATGGCTACCAGTCACGTAGAAAGATGTTAAATCTTGCTAGTAGTAGTCAAGGAAATTTAGAATAAAAATGATAAGATATTCATATTTATTGGCAACATTCAGCAAAAATCAGATAAGACTAAATTTTGAGGATGTGGAATGATGGGCTCTCATATAATTATGGTAGAAGGAGTGTGGGTTGACACAACCAACTTGGAGAATATTTGGTATTGTGTAGTGAGAACCAAATCCAATGTAATTGTCTCTTTTAGTATTATGCAATAGTGGCACCAAACATTCTTTTCTGTCCCTATATTAGACAAGTCTGAGATCAGGCATACTTTTCTCTTTGTTAAGCAATACTCAGCTACTTGCTTCAGGGAAATATCTTCCTCTGGAAGATAATACTATGAGGCTACAATAATAAGTTACTTATTAAAACTAATAGCTTTCCCTTTAAACTGCTTCAGGAGTCATGCGTCATGGTACCTATCAGTTGAAAGCTATTATGTCGAATGTAAACTGGTGCGGCCCCTCTGGAAGACAATGTGGAGGTTCCTCAAAAAAACTATCAGTAAAACTCCCCTATGACCCAGCAACAGCACTGCTAGGGATTTACCCAAGGGATACAGACGTGCTGACACATAGGGGCACATGTACCCCATTGTTCATAGCAGCACTGTCAACATTAGCCAAAACATGGAAAGAGCTTAAATGTCCATCACCTGATGAGTGGATCAAGAAGATGTGGTATATATAAACAATGGAGTACTATATGGCAATGAGGAAGAATGAAATCTGGCCATTTGTAGCAAAGTGGATGGACCTTGAGGGTGTCATGCTAAGCAAAATGAGTCAGGCAGAGAAGGACAGAAACCATATGTTTGCACTCATAGGTCTAACAGAACAGGAGAAACCTAATAGAGGGCCATGGGGAAGGGAAGGGGGAAAGAGAGTTGGGGAGAGAGAAGGACGCAAAACTTGAGAGACTATTGAATACTGAAAATGAACTGAGGGTTGAAGGGGAAGGGGAAGGGGGGAAAAGAGGTGGTGGTGATGGAGGAGGGCACTTGCGGGGAAGAGCACTGGGTGTTGTATGGAAACCAATTTGACAATAAACTATTTAAAAAAAGGAAAGCTATTATGTCATAAACTGCCCAATCCAAACTAGTTCCCTGATATGCAAGGTATACCTTAAAATCACCTACCCAAGGTCCTAAAACCACATAAATGCCATCTTCTGATTTCCCTGTTTTGAGGTGTTATTAAGACTCTGCTATGGTAGTGTTTTTCCTCACTGAAATAGGACTAAGAAACGTAGCTTTGCTTGATCAGCAGTGTCCTCCCACCCCCCATTCCTGGGGAACTCATACTAGTCAAGTTGAATACTCATATACTCTATGACTGAGAAATTCTATCTTCAAGTGTAAAACCTATAATGGCATCATTCAAACTGTGAGTTTAAGTTAATTATTAAACTAGGAAATCAACATGGTAAGTCACAACCCAACCCACATTTGCTTTTTTTAGAATAGGATAGATCACACAGGAATGGACAAGAATGGGATGGAGTAGAATAAAATAGAATAAATGATGTATGTGCATAAATGTATGCGCGTGGGTACATGTGTGTATTAAGCCATTGCCTTAAATAAACCCTTGCACATGCATACAAGGAGTTATTGAAAATATTTATGGGGCGCCAGGGTGGCTCAGTTGGTTAAGTGTTTGACTTTGGCTCAGGTCATGATTTCACAGTTTATGAATTTGAGCCCCATGTTGGGCTTTGTGCTGACAGCTTGGAGCCTGGAACCTGCTTCCAATTCTGTGTGTCCCTCTCTCTCTGCCCCTCCCCTGTTTGTGTTCTGTCTTTCTCTGTCTCGCAAAAATGAACAAAATGTTTTTAAAAACTTAAAGAAAATATTTATAATAAAACAACTAGGAACAACCTCAGTGATCACCAAAGAGTAGAAAATAAATTACTTATGTAGTGACTACTATATAGCAGTTAAAACAAATGAACCAAAGTTATACATCAATACAAACAGATCTCAAAAACATATCAAGTAAAAAGGCAAATTATACAATACACACACATAATAAGAAACACTACACTAAATATTGCTTGGGAATACAGCAATCCAGAATATCGGATGCAAAAGTGTAAAGATTGGAGTAATTAACACAAAATTCAGAGTCGTGGTTTTCTGTGCAAAGACTGAGTGAGAAAATGAGGAAGCAAGGAAGTGAGGCAAGGTAGGGAACGAGTGAGGGAGGGAAGAGGGAAAGGTATCGAAGAGGAGTGAACATGGGACCTCAAGTGTCTGGTATTTTGACTTCTTTAAAATAAAAAAACCTGAGACTTATGGCAAAATATTTAAATGTTGAAGTTTGGTGTGGGGAATAACTCTTAGTGTTTCTCTATGGTCCAGCCATTGTTCCAGAAACTTTACATATTTTATTACAAAGCTATTTGTTGGTATTTTCCCTATATTTCTTGGTCTGTTTAAACTACAAAATTTGAAAAATAGAAGCAGAGGCACAAGGTTACATTAAATCCCTAGAATCCAGAGAATGCACTGAAGTGTTTATGATGACCTGTGCACGGATTGTTTTTTTCTCACCAGAGTTCCATTAAAGACGTCACTGACATTTTGTGGAGTCAGAGTTATCCGTAGTTTGCAAAGAGGGTAGCTCTCCTCAGAGGAGACGCGTAAAGTTGCATCAAAGTCATACGTGCTCAGTCCTGTGCCATTCAGGTCTCCATCTCTTCCCTCCTCCTCTCCAAATAACCGAAAGCCGCATCCAGAAATAGTGATAGAGAAAGTTCCCATGCCTTCTTTGAGAAAAAAAGCCTCATCTAAAGAAAACAAAAATGAATAATATCACACTGGGTGGGCTGTGGGAAAGAAATAATTGCTTCAGGGCAAAGCATCATTAGAACAGCCCTTCCTTTTGGCCTTTACATCTGGGATGTCTTCACCAATCTGAGAGTGAGATCTCAATTGGTTTTATTATGCAATAGAAACAGTCTACATCAAAATCATTCATAAACTTCACATGAGTTATAACTTGACAATCAGCTCTCTGAGTGGGATGTGCGGCTTCTCTTCAAATGGCTGTGTTGATGCTGGAGGCACTTAATTCTGCTGAAGATGGTCCTCCAGTCATTATTTCACAGTACCAAGAATTTGTCTGATGGAGCTGTCTAAACTACCCTCTTATTTTAGTATCTTCTAAACAAGAGCCCACTTCTTTTCCCAGATCTCTGTCTTCCCTCTTCTTCTCTGTCTTCTAACAGCCTGGTTTTAGATCCAAATCTGGAGACATAGTTCAATGCTCAAAGACTTTAAGCAACATCATGTTCCTCTTCATCTTTCCTTTACATGAGTAAGGCTATTCTTAAAAAAAATAAATGAAAATAATAAATAGGTTTTAAAAATGGTTTTGAAGTCATATTTGAAAGGATGATGTGGGACTCAATTCAACAAAAATATGAAGTATTTAATAATAAGAAAAATGACAATGCTAATAGTAATACCAAACAGTCTGACTGGTTACTATGTGCCAAGTGTTCTTCTAAACATTTTACAAACTCATTCTTTTAACAGCCCTATGAAATAGATAATTATTACTCCCATTTCATAACTGGGAAACTAAGGCTTTGGAGATATCAATTTGCCCACAATAGCAAAATCAGTGGTGGAGCACAGTGGAGTTCAGAGATGTTGTTCAACCCTTTCTTTCTCTTATTTATTTATTTATTTATTTAGTTATTTATTTATGAGAGACAGTGAGAGCAGGGGAGGGTCAGAGAGAGAAGGAGACACAGAATCCAAAGACAGGCTGCAGGCTCTGAGATAGCTCTCAGCACAGAGCCCAATGCGGGCTTGAACCCACAAACCGTGAGATCATGACCTAAGCCGAAGTCAGATGCTTAACTGATTGAGCCTTCCAGGCGCCCCATGTTCAACCCTTTCTTACATGTGAGAGAACTGGAGGTCTTCGCAGGGTGCATTGTTAACATGAGGAAGGCCACTTGGGTCTTTCTTGGTCTGTTTGAACTACTTCAAAATTTGGAAAATAGAAGCAGAGGCTAAATGTTCTATTAAATCTAAGGAGTGGGTCTGTGGACATCCATTATATTATATTCTCTGTAGTTTTCTGTATGGCTGAAATTTTTCATTAAAAAAACATGTTTAAAAAAATACACGATTATATTCATCTCTCCATGGATAGTAGAAGAGGGTATTTGCCTCGCTCAGCTAACTCAACATGGGGTCACACCTTTGCCTCTAGCTGAGAAAACTTAGGACCACAGAGACTAAATAATTTGTTCACAATCAGGCATTTAGTAAAGAGAAGGGCAAAGGTATAGAAGCTCACACCTCTCTCTAGACTCCGCCTGATTTTCTTGACTATGAATTTGGTTTTCTCCATCAATTTTTTCTTTGATTTTAATTTGCTTTAATCTTCGGGTATTGCAACTTCCTTTAGTAATGGGTTCACTCTCCCAGTCAGCCTCTAGAGTAAGTTCTTTTCAGAAAAAAATCCTTTTTTAATTACATTTCAGTAATTTGTCATAAGGCATTCACCAAAATAAACCTCAATTTTGACTAAGAGCTGGGAATTACCCATGTGGGTCATGTAGTTAATGGCAAACAGACAGCTGGGTGATATAAACCCTTTGACTTGTCCTACGGGTTTATGACAGCATATGCAATAAGGACTGCTTTTGTTGCTTTTGTTTTTTTCAGCTTTACTGAGGTATAATTAGCAGACACCATTGTGTAAGTTTACAGTGGAAAAGGTGTTGATTTCATACATTTACATGTTGCCAAGTGATTACTGCCAGAGCAGTAGGTAACATTTCCATCCTGTCAAATAATTACCATTTCTTTTTTGTGGTAAGAACATTTTTCAAATTTGATTTGATTTGATGTGTTTGATTGATTGATTTTCCAGTGAGTTTTTAAGTTCGTTTTTTTCCTGAAGAACAAAACTTAGCTTGATAGGAGAGCTGAAGACAGTCCAGAGATTGTCTTTCCAGAAAGCACAGTGTGTCTTCATATATGTTCTTAGTACTCCTTTGCTCTGCCGTATATCTGTATCACCATTAATATTGCCATTAATGTGCCCATACATACTTATACCTACGAATAAATGGTGTTTATTTTACTATCTTTATGTACAGAATGTTTACTTGTTGTATAGTCAGTCAGTTTTTTTTCTCATATTGCTTGTCTTGTGTCCCAAGTTTACAAAGGTCTTCCGGACTTTTCTTTGACATGATGTAATTAATTTAACTGTAAAACTCTACTGTAATTATTTATCATCACCTCTTACTGGACATTCAGTTCTTTTTCAATCTCAGTATTATAAGTAAGACTATAATAAATCCATCAGCTGGGTTTTGATATATCTTTATTTTCTGAAGGTAAATTTTTGGAAGTGGAATTATTTTGTCAAAAATGTATGCCATACTTAGGTACACACTGATAAAATTCATAATTTTCATAGTTGTTGTATATTAGTAAGTTCAGTTTCTTATTCCAAAGTATACACAATGTTATTTGCCCATTTAATAGATCAGAACAGTACCTTATTTTAATTTGCCTCCACAGGTAAAAGTTAGGCTAAACCTTTTTGTATACTTCCTAACTTCCTGATTTTCTCTACACGTTTCCTTTTTTGTAAGTTTTGCTTATTTTCTATTGACATGTTTGCATCTTGTTATTTATTTGTAAGATTTGTTTAACATAGTAGTTATTATCTCTTTGATAAAATGATGAATGTTAGACTGGGCTTCTCCTTGGTGAGATGAAAGCTATATGGATTGGCTAAAATGTTTGAGAAAGCTTCCAGAGCCTGGCCTGAAGAGAGCCTGACAATCTAGGGAGGCCTGTAGACCTCTCTAGAGGACTGACCTGCCCCTACATTGCACTGAGTATAGCCTCTGGCTTAGAATTTCTGGATGCCTGACAATGACTCAGTAATTTGGTTCGTCTTTCTCAAATGAACCTTTTATGCATTAGTCAGAGTTCCGTCTTGTTTTATGATTAGAAAGCCTCTGGAACAGTTTTATTTACTTGTTAATAAATATCTATATAACAAATGCCCATATGCATAGCAGCCTTGGTCTGAGACTCCGTTTTCTTCTAAGAGAATAATTCTCACTTACTCCCACATTTCTTTGGCCGTCACTATGAAGAACATAAAGCTGTGTATGAGGAGATTGGTGAGATCAGTTCACAAGAGAAACCTAGATTAGACCCACCAGTGAACATTTTGAAGATGTTTCTATACCTTCATTGGATTGTTTTTCTAGATCTCTAAGGGATGATATCCATTTTGCCTACAGGTGGGAGAGGAAACTCTTGTTGCTCCTTGTTGTCTTTTTCTTAGGGGAGGAGAAAGTGTTTGAGTAATTTCAGGTCACTTGCCTCTCTAACTTTTTCTCTCTCACCCTCTCTCACCTCTTCACCTCCAAATTGTAAATAAACAACTAAGAGAGGATGTCTGTTTTCTGAAATTAAACCTAACAAGTAATTTCCAAGTACTGCAAATTCACCACTGTACTTTATTGAAGTTGCTTCTATTCTCTTTGTCGGTTGATTCTGAACATTGACTTGAATTTATGTTCAGTCACCCCCTCCCCACCCCCTGTGGTTTACAGTTTATAGAATTCAGGTAGGATTCAAAGCATAAGAAACTATCTGTGATGGGATGCCTGCTTCCAATCCCATCCTATTTACCTGCCAAAGCATCACCTCGTTACGGAACTACCAATCCTGTTTGGGGTTTATTTTAGAAAACCAAGCATATTATATCTGGATCCTCATCATCCAGGAAGTGCCCCAGACTTCAAATGGAACTTTTAAAAGTGTGTTAACAGAGCAGTTATTGTAATGGAACAGATGAAAAGAGTAAAACTCCCTTTTCCCTCAAGTTCATAAAAATCAAAAGCAGAAACAAGTTAAATGCCCTGTGACTCACTGTGAGATCTGATTGCCTGCTTCTGTTCCTGCTCACAATCTTTGCCTGGGAAAGAGAGGCCTTCACGTATTTTATGTGGTCATTGAGAGATGCAACATATACCAGGAAGTATGCCTAACATTGATCTTTTCTTAGTTATCTGAAGCTTGGGGTCTTGGGTGATCCTTCTGTTGCTATGAGGACCTGAGGAGAGAGGTTGGCCTGGTTCTGTTTCTTCTTACCATCAGAGACTCAAGTGAGCATAAACCAATCCACCACTGAGGCACAGGCACAGGTCACGTGGTTCGGCAGTAACAGTCACACCTTGACCGGTCTCACCTGTGTAGGAAACAAAAATGTATGTCCTGTGACTTTGAAAATTCCCACATCTCCCTTGGCTAATAAGTGGCTATTGAAACACAACCATTTGCGCTTTCCTTCTGCTGTTTAAGATTATGATTACTCTGCAGATATTTCTGGGGCAGGGGAAAATCAAGGATGAGGTGGATGGATCTAACATTTGATCTTGTGCCAAGTCCTGTCCTAAGCCCATTAGAATTTATATCTGCTAAGAATTTAATTCTCACCCCTTTGTCAGGTAGGCACTATCTCCCTTCCAGAATCAAGGTGATTGGATCTTAAGGACAGTTACTTAGTAAATGGTGGGTTGAGAATTTGAACCCAAATGTCTGGAGTCCTTGACATTTAGGAGAAATACATGTAAAACTGCTACCAGTCATTCATAGTTTTGTATTGATCTGAAGAGAAATTAGCAGCATGTCTGACTGGGGAATGTGAGAAGTGGAATGATAACTGATAAGAGAAACATCTAGAGGAGCTTAAAACAATTCTTAGCTTCCTTGTAACTTTGCTACAGAGCCTATGTAGGGCTTCCTGTCCCTCAGAGTTCACACCTCTACCACCTGCTGCCTGATCCAAGTAAAGATGTTCTGAGGGAAAAAACTTGTTATGTGCAAAAAGCAACATCAAGCAAAAGTCTTTCTAGGATGCTCCAAATAATACTGATGATATATAGGAGTTTAGTAAATGAGGCATGAATTTATGATAGAATAAACAGCTCATAACCTGCCAGTGTATAACTGGGATTTGGCAGCTTAACCAAACAAACATTTTTAGATGAGGAGACCAGAAAGGTGTCAGGAGAGACTTGGAAAGTGCTGCATACATTTACATTTGTGTCACTCTTTAGGTATGTTAGAAGTTTGAAATAACAGATGTGTCTGACTTCTTTGGTGGAAAGAGCCCAGGACTTGAAGGGAGATGACCAGTATGGGAGTCCCAGCCCCGCCACTTATTAGCACTGCAGGGAGAAGCCAAGCAAGGCTGTGAGCTCAGGCAGGGTCCTAGACTCCTTTGGATCCCATAGGGTATTCAGAGGGTGTAACACCTCAGTTTATCTTGGCTTGAGGCAACAGAACTGGGCTTTCATAGTACCCAGACAGTCAGTCCTGGGGTAAGGGCTTTCAAGGACCTACTGAAAAAGAGAACAGACCCAAATCTGAGCTCTAACACTCACTAAAGCTGTTACCACAGGAAAATTTCCCCAAATCTCTTACTTTCCCCATCTCAAATCATCATAGACCAATTAGGCTCAAAGGAGAGAATGGATGTAAAAGTTGATACATTTCCAGGAGTTGGTATTCTAAACTTCAGTTTTCTGTCTCTGAAATTATTTATCATAATAATCAAAATATGCAGGTGAATAATATCAAACATAGTAAGGTAAATTTTATTATTCCTTTCAGTTCTGATATCCTGTGAAATTGCAGCCTTGCCTACAATTCCTAATGTCTACACAGTACTCTTGGGATGTGTTAAGAGACATTTTTGTGGGACTGGAGGTGAAAGCAACTTGGTCCCCTTACCCTAAATCTAGCAGACCTCTACACACAAAGCCTTTATAAGTCTAGACATGCCTGGGATGTCTGTTTTTTTGAATAAAAATAATGGTTGCATGATTTTGCCCTAAACATCTATCAAATCTTGGTCATAGACATCATCATCATGAAACATAGAAGGGAGAAGCTCAACATAGCAAATGTTACAGGATGTGTCCTTCTCATTTGGTCCCTGTATCTACATTGCAATTTAAGGGGAATAACTGTTTCTGGAAGCATATTTGGATGGAAGTCTAGATAGGGAAGACAAACAGTGATGAACCCTGTGCTGAACAGCCAGAGTTCGGGATGGGGCTGACTAGGTATCTATATGCCTACCAGCTCTGGAAACAGGCACAGAAAACAGAAATATCTCATGCTTAGAAGGATATCCAGTAGTCATTGGGTCTGAATCAAAATGACCTATAAACCATTTAAAAACACAAGTACGAATGAGATATTTTAATACCTGAGTAAAAGTTACCAACTGTTTAACTATCTCTGAGTCTTCGTGGCAGAAAGTCCAATCTGAAGGAAAGAGCTGTTTCCCTACTTGGGATGAGTACAACTTTGGGAATTTGAGGCTATAGATTATCTAAGTTTGACCTTAGGACAGGTTAGTTACAATGGCAAAGAGTAAGCATGCAGTTTAAATACATTTCCGCTCTCCCTAGGAACAGAGGTGGAAGGCCCAAATGATTGTACAAAGATGGTTATCCTAAAGGCTTTTTGAGCAAATGAGCTTCCCCTTCACTCCATGGGGTATGAAGTTCAAGAGCATCCCCCGTTTAAGAGTTCAGTATAGCAGGACAGACTAGATGTTTTTCATAAGCATCTTTCATCCCAATAGCACCTGAAGTAAGTATGAGTAGAACAGAAGGTATTTTGCATATCTAGGAGCGATGCGTTCACTGGTATGGCTGAAATAAAGGTGAGACATAAGTGTGTTAAAATCTGAAGATTGGTTCAGAGAAGGTCACAAATGATGCCAGACTAAGAATTTGTGGTCTGTCTTATTGGGGCCTCTAAAGAACATGGGGGTGCGAACTGGAATGAAGAAAGGAGATTAACCTGTCTCTGCCACATGAAATGATTTGGAAAACATAGGAAGCTGAGGACAAGAAGACTGGTCAGGAAACAGTTTTGCTAAACAAGGCTGAGGATGCTTTATTGGGTGGAAGGGGAAATGAAGGGATGCGGTATACTGAATGGAGCTAGGGAGGGCTTTGCCTGTCTGGGTGAGAGATGACAGGAACTAGAAAATGAGACCAGCTCTCTGCCACTGTGAAGGAGCTTGAAAATCAGAGACAACTGGCCACCTGCAGGAAGCAGACAACTTGCCAAATTGAGTAAGTCCCCTCAGTTCTAGGACAGAATTTTTGTCACGATCAGTAGAGAGAAGCCTGGTGAGACTCCTGCCTCTACTCACACCTTCAAGGACATACACACGCCCAGCAAGTTCCATCCCATCCTAATGATTTCTGGAGCAGCCAGAGATTTGAAAATCTCATTTTTCCATAGAACTGTAACCCCCATTTCTAGGAAGATCCAGTTTTCTACACGTGGCTTCCTTTGCTCCCAGACTTCTGGAGAAGAAACATCTCCTTTATATTTGACCACTTCCAAAGCCCCCGCTCTCTGAGGGACAGCAACAGCTGGGCTGTCACCAGGGCTCACAGAATTCATACTACTGAAAACAGGCAAATGACTTAATTTTCATTTTCAATTTCTGTGATCAACAGTAGTATATAGAGTTTTAATGTCAAAAGTAATGTGTGGAAAGAATAAATCAGTTTGAAGTAAACGTTCATATTTCTTCCATATAACCTTCTCAAAAGTAAATATGAACTTGTAGCCAAAATATCCATCAATGAAATAAAAACAGTAATGAGAGGAGAAATAAAGTGTTCAGAATAATTCTTGGTTCGTGATCAAAGAAATGGCACCCACTGTTAATTATAATTTAGAAGGCATAAAATCCAGAAGAAAAGGCCTAACTTTTATTAGCCATAAAGGTGTAAAGCTCATGAGAGAATCTGCCGTTGGAATAATGTTTGAAAGTCATTTGCATAGTGGGGATAGGAGAAATGACGAATGAACGTTTCCATACATGCGTGCAACTGCAACTTGTATGCATGTTAATCACACAGACAAACCCTCAAACCTAACTCTTAGGAATATGGAGGTAGTGGCTCAGGTAGGTCAGAAGCTGTTAGAAAGGAGGAAGGATGATGTCAGGTCTTAGAGGTCAAGGGAGGAAAAGAAGCCAAAGGCCTCACCAACTGAGTAACATAAGACGCAGAAAGGCCACGCGAAAGCAGTTCACAGATGCCTGCGCATGCTGTTGATCACATCTTTTAGTCCCGGGCACTGGGAACTATGGACTGACATGCTCAGAGTGTGCGACTCTAGAAGTCCCAGCATGCAAGACTTCTGCCATTGCTTAATCCTGTGTTTCCTGGGCCCTAGATCCGAACCCATAAAATGTGTAGTATTTATTTAGTATTAGACCGTGTTCTCAGCATGCTTTTCCTGGAGCTGTTTTGAGACCACATAACTGAAAAAGGTTTTGAGATGAAATGCTAGCCTTGTACCCAGGTTGGCCTGTCATTCTTTCCATTTAAAGCCACTGGTAATATGGTTGCACGATGTATTTTGCCCAATTTTTAAAAGCCATTTTCTGCTTTCCAACCACCAAAATATGTTGGGAGTGTCATAATTGTTTTTCTCTTTGGAACTTTAGAAAATATTGTTTTTATAATAGAAATAGCATTTCTTTAATTTTTTTCTTTTTTTAATCGCCAATGGCTGCCATACCAAACCACGGACTTGGCTCATTTATATTTCCAATTCTAGCTTGTGCTAAAATTTCTGGCAAAAGATTGTTGTGGGACTGCCCAAAATATTTCTGAGAAGATTTATCTCAGAGCCTAGTCAAATGAAAGACTAAAAACTTTAAATGTGCTTCAATGCCTTAATTGAGGTAAAGCATTAAGAATAGAGTATTGCACATGGCAAGCATATATAAATGCTGGTCATTATTACTAGGGCCTTCAAAGATGATATAGCATCAGAAGCCAAAATGGGCCAAGAAAGATCACCTATTCTTAGGATAAATGCTCCCTAAGGATCCCAAACAAATGATTGTTAGAGTTTAGCAAACTTCCAGGAAGCTGTTAAAAGATAAAATATAAAGGTATTTGAAATTAGCATAGAAAGAAAATGTTGTGACCCTGAAAAGAGCATGATATTCGGGAATTTATATCTTCAAGAGTTGTCAAAAATATGAAGAGAGATGAGTAAGCGAGCCTCCATTTAAGGTTCTTCCTGTTTCCCTTCATTTAACTGCTTTAACAGTCTCCACATTTTCTTTTGGTAGGGCAATGTAATTGGAACATCTGTATATAAATGATGGTTTCTGCAGATCATCAGTAAATATTTGAACCCCTATATGTACACGAATTTACTCCGAGATGTATGAAAATCACTCTAACAGTTCAGTGTCAATTGTAAACTTCTCTCATTTAGATCATTGCCAAAGGTAGAAAGAATGCATCACAGAATGTCAGATAAGGAGACACAGGATGCCCTCCCAAAATTTACAAGCTAACAGTGTCCAATATAACCAATGAAATAATATCTCTAAGAATCATGGAAAAGAGTTGCGAGTAACAGACAAATGTTGAGAAAAAGATGAAATAGGGGAAGAACAGATAGGATGTTTTGGACTTAGTGAAACCTCCTTGCGGACTCACTATAGAGCAAGACATGACCTAGATTCTAAAAAAAGTTGTGATGAGAAAATAAACACAGCTTTCAGCAAACCTAGCCTATCTCTTACCTAGAACTCCAGCAGCTTCAAAGAGCCTGTTTTTGTAGAATACTACAAAAGAAACAGCCAGTTCTGGCCCAGAATTATCATAGCCTGTTCCTTTGAAACAACCTCAAACCCTGTCATCCCCATCAGTTATCCTAATGATAGTAGAGATTTAAAACAAAACAAAGAAAGAGGATTATGGGAATATTTTCAGACATGCCAAATAGAGAGATAAGGAGAGCCAAAGAGCCCTTGTGACAGAGTAAGGAAAACAGTATTTAATGAAGAAGAATATTCATGTCAGGAATTTGGAAGATGAGGTTGCAAAAGTAGGTCAAGACCTAATTATAAAGGACCAGGAGACCTTAGAAATGGAAGCTCTGAGTTTCTCCTCTTGACATGGGAAATGAGTAAAAGATTGGTTGGTAGTAAGTAGGGTGGACTACAATGAAAATAGGAGGACTCGAGCAGAGGAGAGGAGGCTGGTTCATGTTACTGCCAAGGGTCGTGCATAACGGCCTGGATTTCATGGTACCCTGAGGCTAGAAACACGAGGTATCATTCTTAAACTAAGATCACGTGGGTGTTCTTTTATTTTTTATTTTTTTCGCTTTTTATTATGGCAAGGGTTCAGTCCCACATAGCATAGAGAAAATACTACAATGACTTCCCAGTAACTAATATTAAATGATCAATATTTTGCTGATCTTTTTTTATTTATCTCCCCCTACAACCATTTTTATATGTTTAATTTTACCTTTTTATTTTGGAATAATTACAGACATAGAAGAATTGCAAAAATTATACCAAAAATTCTCATATACCTTTAACCACATTTCCCAAATGTTAAAATTTTGCCTCATTTGCTTTAATTTTTTTGTCTTTCTCTTTGCTCTCAGTTCCTTTCACTCTCTGTCTTATGATGCTCCAATTGTCTCATATCTGGCCAGTGGGTGCCCCTGCAAGCTGGATCCTTGGTTCTCCTGACATTTCTCCAGCATTCTTTGAGCATTGATTCTTTTTTTGACACAATACAATGTTCCAGGCTCATGTACTTTCCATGCCACAAGCCTAGAATCAAATATTTCTTCAAGAACTGTGTTCCTTTCAGTGAAGAATGATATTTAGAAACCAAAATATGAGCATTAGAGGTGTGTGTGTGTGTGTGTGTGTGTGTGTGTGTGTGTGTGTGTGTATTTTATTTCTTTTGTTGCTAGGACCTCTCATCAGACATAGCTAGAAAAAATTATATGCCCATCTATATCTAAATATATGTGTATCTATTTCTGTATGTAAAATTATGAATTCAGACTGATACCTCCAGCTCCAACCCACTACCACAGGATTCATTCCATCCTCACCCCATTTGTAATTTCTTTTTCCAACAATGAGAAACCTGACTCTTATCCACAATATAAATAAAATCATGATTTTTTATGACTTACCCCCAATGACTTTATAGACTAATCCTGAATTTGCACATAGCTTGCTCTTTTTGACCCGCTAGACTTAATCTCAGTGGGGAAGAGTAGGGAAAGAAATGCCCACAACAAGCAACAGTTTGGCATACATTCTTCTACGTTTCTAAACACAAGGCAAACACAGGGTGAAATGTCCAGGGCAGTTAAGGACTAGAAACCTCACATCTGTCCTTGGATGGGAGTTTATTTTCTCAGACTAAGTCTGGGTTTGACATTCCAGCTGCTCGCCCTTCCACGGCAAGTGGATATGGAGAAGTCTGCCACCAGCCGCTGATGGAGAAAACAGCTGCCTTTACAGGGCATAAGTCACAGAGGCCTCCATCTTCTCCCCCTCCTGCAGATACAACATGAACACACAAATGAAGGGAAAGGGACTTGTGTTTGTTGCTAAGAAATCCTGTTGGGAGCAAGAAAAATCTCCCTTAAACAAATTATTTAGCCAAAGTTTTCCCTTAGATAATGACTTGTATGAACAGCAATTCAAGCATGATTATTTAGATTATTTGTGAATTGTTGCCTATGTGGATTTGCTCAGCTTCCTGAGAAGTTGGATGAGTAACCCATGAGCTGATGAGCTGACCACCACTTTATTTCAGTATGCTTGCCTATAGAGGCTTATTTCCACTCATTAAACAGTGCTTATTGACTATTTTCTTTGTGCCGGACACTGTGTTAAAGAGACTTAAAGAGTCCATAGTCTAGTCACCAGGGTCAGAAGTAAGACCTCTTTCCCCTAGAAGGAAAACCATTTCTGGTGGCCTTAAAACCAGCACCTGAAATGGTACACTTTGGATGTCGTTTAGCAATTTTTCCTAACTTCAACATCTTTTATGATGTCTCAAGTTCTACCATTAGTGCTTCTTTTGATTATTTCCTAAAGGCTTTGCCTTCTTACAGAATTTCTTATTATAGTATAATCACTTCCTCTAGCAGGATCTTTCTCTTAAACCATTATACAAATGATATATTAATTGTATTATTTAGCAGTTAACCTGGAGCAAGGTCTTATGGGTATGAATTCATAAGAAAGAAGGGAGATCAATTGGAAGATGAGGGCAGAGGATGCTAGCTGACACCATTACCAGTTTAATAATTTTCTGTCTATAAGATGCTAAGTTAACTGAGAACAGCTGATACCTTTTAAAATATTTTCTGGGGTGCCTGGGTGGCTCAGTTGGTTAAGCGTCCGGCTTCGGCTCAGGTCATGATCTCATGGTTCGTGGGTTCAAGCCCCATGTCAGTCTCTGTGCTGATGGCTAACTCAGAGCCTGGAGCCTGCTTTGGATTCTGTATCTCCCTCTTACTCTGACCCTCCCCTGTTCGCACTGTCTCTGTCTCTCAAAAAATAAATTAAAAACATAAAAAAATTTTGAAAAAATATTTTCTATAACCCAAAATATGTGCTTTGTTTTGTCACTCCATGAAAAAAAAAAAAAAGGAATGTGAGGAGTCTACTCAGCTGCTGCAAAATGAAGACAGATCCCAAACTTAGATCCACCTAATCTCCCACAAGTAATTTAAAAGGGATTGATTTTCTTATACCTTTACCCTACAAAATCTTCTACAATAAACTCGTATCATTCTGTTTTCATGACAGAATGAGAGGAACCACCCAAAGTAGGGACCCCTACTGCCAAATTGTATGTTAGTTAGGATTCTTGATTGAAGTGACATAAACACACTGCAGCTAGCTGAAGGGAAATGTATTAATTCATGGAACTGAAAAAGATACACCGGTAGCTCTGGTTGGAGACAGTTCTTCCTAGTTCTCTGCATGTCTTATGAGCAGTGATAATCATTGCCTTTACGCTGACCTTTTCAGGAACGTATATAGTGAACAGCTAGTGTCTCATTCTGGAACAAAGGACAAGCCTGAATATTGCCCATTATAAAAGATCTGAGTTCCCAAAGCTCAGGATTTCTTTTATATAATGCAACTCACTGTGTATATAGGTGTCACTTGATGCTCTTTACATTATCATGTGAGAATTAGTACTTGAAGAATGGGCACAAGTAAATGCTTGTAGCACAAGTATGGCTACTATTATGGCGGGTGTATAGTAAAATTCTTTGTCTCTGAACCAAGAGTTTCATGTCTTCTACTTATCATTCGTTAAACTAGCAGGCCAAATTTTTAGCTTACAAGTAAGATAAAACCTCAGACTCTTCACAGTTCTTGTTAATTCAAGGGATCAAAGAAAAGGCTGACTACTGAAATCAGGGTCTCATATTTATTCCCTCCAGGGCCATCTTTCTCTCCATATCTGCATGGGCTGAATTTTATATCCCCTCAATATCCATATGTTGAGACCTAATCCCCAATGTAAAGGTATTTGGAGGAGGGGTCTCTGGGGGTGATTAGATCATAAAGGCAGAGCCCTCATGAATAGGATACATGTCCTTGTAAAAGAGGCCCAAGAAAGTCTTCTTATCCCTTTGACCACGTGACGACAGTGAAACGATGGCTGTTCATGAACCAGGAAGTGGGCGCCTTCTCACTAGACACTGCAGACACCTTGATTATGCACTTGCCCACCTCCAAAGATGTGAGAAATAAATTTTGTGAGAAATAATTTTCTCAGACAAACCACCTGGTCTATAGTATTGTTTTATACCAGCCCAAATTGTGTAAGGCAATACTCATCCATTTCTGCCTATTCCTATCCAGTTCTATTCTGTAGACAGGAAAAAAAGATGGCTCTTGTCAGTCCCAAATATCTGTTCTCTAAGCTCTGTAGCCCAAGGCTATTGACCTTCAATATCTGCATATTGTTCCCAGGGAGGAACTCTGATTGGCTTAATCTATGTCACATTTCCCCTGAACAAGTATTTATTTGACAGGCATACCCATGATATACTCCATAATAATATGTTTCTGGAAACAGTGTTCTTAAATATGAAAACTCTTCTGAATATATTCTTCTTTTAATATGTACAAATAATAAGAATGTTAGTACAAATTATTCACATTTAAACTTTATTTTTTAAATGTGTCTTTGTATGCCCCTCAATTTCCCTCTCTCTTCACCCTCAGTATTTAGTTATAGCAAATATCTGGCAGCAGAAATCAGAGCAGCAGTCCTCAAATGTCCAGAAGGTAAAATAAAACTGACTAGCTTCAATTAAATAGTTAAAAGAAAAAGAAATTGGGTGACTAGTCATTGGGAAAGGAAAGGTGATCATTCAGCAAGTTGGTTTTCTGCAAAACCACCTGAAGTCTTCCTTCTTGGGTCTGTTTTACCACCCATTCATATTCACACTTCTTTCACGCCTTCATTTCTATATGTGTCTCTCTCTTTGAGAAGCTCTTGAGAGAATAGAGACCACTCCGCATGCCTCACATACATAGTACATGGTAAGTACTCGCTAGATACAAAGCTTGTTAATGGCCACAAACGAGGAGCTGGCCAAAGTCTTCTGGGGATTAGTGGGATGCTTGCAAAGGGAGCATGGCAAGACAAGAAGATTCCCCAAATTCCAATACATATTATTCCAAATATACTTTTATAGCTAGTTAAAGAATTACATAAGTTCCAAAGATTTGAACAGATTTTATTTTCCTATTTATGTTTCCCATTTTCAATGCTCAAAACACAGCTCATTTAAACCAGTGAGAATAATGTTTCCTATTAAATTTCCCAAAGATCATTGAGGTCTCATTAAAATAAGTTCTACAACCTCTGTTTGGAAACATTCTTCTTTCCCAATTTTTTTTCCAAATCCTTAGTTCAAATACTGAACTCTTAATGAGTCTTTGTTTTCATTTTGATGGTAATGTTAAGAGGATAGCTTGGTATTTTATCTGGCTCTCATTCTTATTGCTGTCCTTTTCTCTTTGTTAAGAGAGAAGAGAGGCCAAGGTCCTGAGATGAAGCCTCAGGATGAAGAAGGAGCCAGTTTGGCTTCTGCATGATCAGTGAATCATGGTAGTCATAGGTCTCCTGGGGCTCAAGACCACTGGCAAGCCAGCTGTGGAAAAGAGCCTCAGCTTCCGTAGAAGATAGAGCAGGCCAACAGGATAATGATGGATTAATTTCATTGGCCCCAGTCTGGTTTTCTTTAGTGGAGTCCTGAATGATACATATTTGTACCCATATACACACACACACACATATATACACATATGTACACATACACATATATGCATATATATGTCCTTAAACCTATTTTTAAAAGATGATGGAACTGTGATGATTTTATATGTGATGAGGATACTAGAGTGGCCTCAGGCAATAGCGTCTGTCACGTTGAATATCTCCTAACTATGGGGAACCCCAGGCTTCCCTGTAAATTACATAGCTCTAATAATGTGATCTTTTTCGAGCAGCATTATCTGCCACATTGGGATGATCATGCTTTACATTAAATCAGCCTTGTAGAGCCCCGTTTCTGGAGCACTTAGATTTGATTCCAAGGGTAACTGGTACACGTGATCCAAACCACATTTCCTCACAATATAAAGTCTAGTATGTGGTGTTGTGCAGGGTAATCCAGAGGGAATCTCCTGACTCTCTCATACAAACATCTGAAATGCTTCCATTAATGACACACCCTTCCATGGAAGTATTTTGACAGTTTGTTCTTACTGACAGAGAAAGTAAGACTCTGTTTGGGCTGCAAGGCTTTTGTATCACCCAATGAACACTAGCCAAGAAGTCAATATGTCTTATCCTCACAGATTTGCATTTAAGAGCCTGACTGTGTGAGTTGTTAAATTTCTGAAGGCCTGTGCAAAGGGCTGTGTTATTTTTTTTTTAACCAGTGTAACTAATCACATAGAATATTTTGCTTAAATACAAACTATTTAATTGTGGAGTAAACACATCTAATCTGGAGATAATTTTTAGCTCTGAGCTGAGGATAATTTTTGATCAATGCAAATACAATCTTTTCATTGAATAGCAGAACAAAAATTTATTGGCAGATATCATATATCTCAGGAACTATAGTTTACTGATATGAGAGATAGACTTTAGAAGCATTAAAAATAAACCTCACAGAAAAGAAAAAGAAACCATTAACAATAAAAAAACATCTTCCTGGTTGAAGGTAAAATATTCAGTAAGCAGAAGAAACTCAAAGAAAAAAATAGAAGGGAAAATTCAGTGCTTATGATCAGTTATGAGAAAGAGCTTTTAAATGCTCATCCAGTTAGTTAAATCAAATATATTTTTTTAATTTACATACTAGGAAATATTACCGAGTAAAGGGAATTAATAAAAGATGGACCTAATCTAATAATAATCAGAACGTTCAAGGAGTGGGCACGAAAGAGAAAACTAACATATGATATTACTCCTACTTTTAAAGATTATATATGGAGCCCACACATTAACTTCCTTACAGTCCAAATTAGTCTCCACACCTGATGAATATTCTCAGTACATGTCTGTGAATGGTAACAGAGGGAAGAAGAGAATGTTTGGCCAGGCAATCTAAGACTCACTACGTTTAGCTACTACGAAGTATCCCATGGATCTTTATTCCCTTGATGGATTTGAGCAGAGCTTTGATAAGACCTTAATACTTTCATAGGCTGAGTATCTGTGACCTAGGAAATAAAGGTGGTTTCTTCCCTAACATAAATTCATAAATGGATAAATGAAAAGGAAATTAGTGAAGAATGCCTGTCTGGTTGTACAGAATTCCTTAAAATACATAATCTCAACTCAGTAAAACTGATATACATTAGTTATGTTTCATTTCTTCACCCTCTTAAACTTGTCTCCTTTTCATATTCTCTTTTCTTCTGAAATTGACCTTTCTAGGTATCTTTAAGTTGTTAATGCTATCAAGTGGGAAGAGGGGTAAAATCGTTGGGACGTCCTCTAGAAGACTGCAAAACCCACAGTATTTTCTCCGAAGGTAAAATCTTTCTACTCCTTGGTTGCATGTAGAATTCTGTGGCAGTAGCATGTTTAACAATGACTGTAGCGCAATGGGTGAAATGACTTATCTGTGCCAAAACAAAGGTTCTTAGCCCCTATGGTGGCAGAGAGATACCAGTGTTAAATCTAGCAGGCCACTGGGGAACCATTTCTTTAGTGGCCGATGAAGGAGTGGATTTTCCTGCTGGCTTATGCCTGTGCACATATGCTTCTGACACCTTCCCGGGTCTACTTTACAGAGTTAGAACGGCCCATCAGATAGCATTGCCTTGCTAGGCAACTCAACCTTCTGCAGTGGAAGTTTTATAACTAGTGCCCTTTTTTTCTTATGAGAAGTAGAAACCTAAAACTCTGAGTTGCATCCAGGCCCTGGGCGTGTTTTTCTGGGGCAGCCTTCTCTGGGCACACGTGTGTGTGCCCTTCACACCTGCACATCATCGCATTGCCCAGTTCTAAGAATAGGAAGCCAAACGCCACATGAACACAGGGCAG
This sequence comes from Suricata suricatta, assembly GCF_006229205.1. Lineage (NCBI taxonomy): Eukaryota > Metazoa > Chordata > Mammalia > Carnivora > Herpestidae > Suricata > Suricata suricatta. The sequence goes on along the minus strand of NC_043708.1, from coordinate 79,476,174 downwards.
GGAAATAGGCAGGGAGAACAGACCAGCCCTGGCGAGGTGTCTCTAATGCCAGGGCACACATGGTGCCTGGGCTGTCCAAAGGAGGTGTGACACTGTTTACCAGGGAGAGTGGCTATTGCAGCCTGGCTCCCTACGCCCTGTCTGGCCTATGAAATTTGATCTAAATCACAGGAGTCAAAAACATATTACTCTGACCACAATTCACATTCCGTAGGAGGAGACAGGATTAGAACATTTCTATTCTTGCCCAATGCTGCTAAATTTAAAGCCAATATAACTGTTAACTGCAGTCTTCCTTCTAAAGGCCAAAAGCAAGCATCGTTTGCTAATGGCAAAATGCTCTGAAATACCACCATGAGCTGTATGGTTGGGCAAAAGAAGATGAGAGGTCACAAACAACAGTCCTAAACTCATAGCCAAGGCTGCCTGCAATGTCACTTATAGGGAACACCCCCACTTATGACTTCATTCATACCCCCATCTACTCATTTATTCATGTAGTTCTTTACTCATGTATTTCTTTTTTAAACAGTCATTTGTGAAGCTCTGTTATGTGTAGAACATAGAGGTGAACAGTCTCAGCCCTTCAGAGGCTTATCAAGCAGATAGGCACACATATGAAGAGTAATGTTCTCCATCACATTAACTCTGCTATGCTAATGGCTTCCCTCTTTCACTTTTGCACACTTCCTCAGTTACTCTGAGGTCTAGTCTTTCATTTCTTGTTCACTTATGAATCTTTCTGGTGTGCCTTGGTGACATTCAGTCAAGTGTCCAACTCTTGGTTTCTGCTCAGGTCATGATCTCACAGCTCGTGAGTTCAAATCCCCCACGGGGCTCTGTGTTGATGATGAGGAACCTGCTTGGTATTCTCTCTCTCTCCTTCTATCTCTACCCATCTTGTGCTCTTTCTCTCAAAATAAATAAATCAACCTTAAAAAAATCTTATAATTTGAAATATAGCTCAAAAGTACTTGTTCAGTCTTTCTCCTCCAGGAAGTCTATCTGGATTTATGAGACGGACCCAGGAAGCATTTCATAGCAAATTTTACAATTACTTTCTTTTTAAGCTTTTTTCTGCATTCCCACCCTACTCCCCTTTACCACTTTTCAGCCAGCCTTTTTCTATTCAAATAATTTTTTAAGTTATGTATGATTTCATGAGGACATCAGCACCTTGACTAGTTTTCCCAACTCTCTCATGCCATTTGGGACTTTCAGTGACTTAAATCTGCTATCAAGCAGTTGGGGGACCTTACTATCAAGCATTTATCTGGACAGATCTCTGTCCAACTAAGAGGGAATCACCAATTCTGCTAGTCAGCATGAGGCCACTAAAGAATCCTGAAGAGAAACATGGGCAGGAATTATAGCTATTAATGACAATCATTGGACTTCATTTTTATTTCTGCTGGTCCACCAATCTGAAGGATATAATTCTAGGGATTATTTTCCTATTCATACTTAACATAATATTATACATTATTATTATACAGAGGCTTAGACACCAAACCTAGTCTAAGGAATGGCCCTGAATTTACTGCTCAACTTGTACTTTAATCATTGTTGCCATGAAAGCAGAACCCCAACAGTCTCATTCCATACCTCTTTGCTCTACCCTTACTGTAGCTGACTTATTGAAGACTAGTAAAATTTCCTGCCTACAACATGTTGTGGCTTCCTCCCTTCTGTACCCACAAGAGCTGGTATAGTGGGTACCAATTTGGGGTAGATCATCTTTTGGACATGTAGTATTGAAAGTCTCTGCTCATTTCTCTGTGCCCTTCTTTCCCCAGAGAAAACAAGGGCAAATCATCAGGGAAGAGAAAGGAGGCCTGAAGAATTAGACTCATGATTGAAGTTTGGAGAGGAAGCTTGAGGAAATGCTGAGAAATTACCTTTTAGGATAGAATCCTAGGATGGACTAAATGTTATTTACACAGAAATTATAAAAAAAAAAAAAAAACTAAAGGAAAGAATTCAAGTTACTTGGAGTAGAGTTGTCAGTGAAGAATTCAGCAATTCTACACTGTAGTGACCTGCATCAGGAAGGCAAGTCTCTGGCCTGGTCCCTCCACCCCCAGGCACAGCTTCTAGGCTGGCCCTGAAACAAGAGACTAAGCTCCCAGCACACTGAAATTGCATCAACTGAAATGTTATTTTATTTCCATGGAAAAATTATAGCAAAGAGATTAAGATATGATTTAGTACATTTCAAAGGAAAATAAACATTTATTGCAATAAATAACCATAAAATAGGTCTAATAATACTGTAAAAATACTCCCATGAATAGGGAAAATAGTGAAACTTCTTTTTCACAGTGCTCAAATTTTCACAGAGCATTAAATTAATGACATGGAATTTTGACTGTTAGTTACAGGTCTGGGTTGCTTCACTGCATGGTGCCATGTCCTAGCCCCTAACTTCGTGTCCACATGTCTTTCTGTGCACAACGAAGCACTACTCCTCTCCTTTCTCAGTGAGCATTTTCTGAAATAAGTAAAATAATACAAGAGTTTTATCCCTTAGAAGAAACGATGCTAACAGTTACCGGTTCTGTTTTCATACACAGTCCCTCCTGAACAATCCCATCCCCATTGTAACTCCACAAAACAGGCACATACAATAAACAAGAAGGTGCAACAGACTAAATAAAGTTACAGAGAGACAAATATTGGAGTTGGAGACAAGACTCAGTATCTGTTCACCAAATCACTTTTTTAACAATACCACACTTCATTAAGTTGACATAAACACGTATGAGTTTCATATGATACAAAAGGTAGCAACAAATAAATATCTTTCTTTCCCACTCCTTGCCAATGGATCTGTTATACTTCACTTTTATTAACTTCTGCCTGTTCATGTGTTGCCAGTCATAATTGCTGGCTGCACTGTCAAAAGTATTGTCTGGATGGCTTTTGAGAAATGCCATTTCCTAGGCTCTACCCCTGAAGTCCTGGCTGCATTGGTCCTAGGTGGGACTGAGGCACCCTTGAGTCTAGAAGTCTCACCAGGTGATTCTAATGTGCAGCCTGGCTGGGAAGCAAAAATTGAGGGGTTGGCCCAGAGAGGGGCTTTCACTTAAGGATAAAGAGAGCTAAAAGACAATTACTGACGCCCTAAATATATACCTTGCCAAAGGAATTGCCCATGTGCAGGAGAAGCATGGTTGTGTCCCTGGATGGTCCAAGGTGTATCTCAACGTATTATCGAAATCCGTTAGTTGCAAGTGAAATTCTGCATTTAATTCTTTACCTTTGGGTAGGTTGACCACATAATTTATTCTTCAAACTAGTGAATTATGAGTATGAGAGTGAATTATGCTGGAACAAGCAGGCAAACTGGAGCATAAAGGCCACCCAAACTACGGGACATTTATAATTCAGAATACTTACAGACTTTTGGGGTATAATTTATTGCTTCTTGAACAGATTAATTTTCTCATGACAAGATGGATGGAAGTTTAAATGTGGATGTTTATAAGTTCTCTATATAAAATTTATGTATTACTATTTGATCCAAAATACTTGGCATCAGAGAGGTTGAGATACCAGAAAGTGTTAAAGGAGGAGAATTAACAAGTGTTATTCAGCATTTCCTTTTTTCCTTTAGACCCCACAGTGAATTTGAAAGTCAAGTGAGCTAACGGAGGGAATTCATAGATCTCTGTCAAAAGCACCTCCATGGTCTATCCCGTGAGGTGTTACCCATCTAACCTATCAGGTGTCTTTTTCTAAACATTCTGCTCAAATATTTCTTAAGGCACCAAGGAGAATTTACAGTTGCAGTATTATCATTGCAAAGGGCTTTCATAACTGTCACAAATATCAAATATGTACATGTTTCACAAATTAAATGACATGTAGTAGCTCAGTGAAGGCATGGCCTTTAAAGATGCCCACCACTGCTGGTTTTATTTCCTTGGTAGTTTCTCCACTTTGCTCATTCTCAGTTTGTTCATAGGTAAATGAGGATAGCACTGTTCTTGTCCTTAGCTTATCGAAGGATTGAGGTGGAAAGAATCTAGCACATGGAATGTATACAAATGGCAGCTAATGCTATTATCATCACTGTCAGTGTTGACTCCTGATCCTCTCAGCAGCCCAAGAAGGGAATAGGAACCCCTGTAGTGAGGAGCAGGGGAAGAGGAGATGGGAAAGGATAATCATTCCTATTTTACCAATGTAGATGGATCCAAAGCTCAGGTTTATTAGTGAAGTTCAAAATATGAGTCTGATGACTTCATCATTAAGATTCAGGGGTAGGCAGACTCTTCTCATCAGTCTTAAAGCCATGGGGCTTGGTTTACACAAGGCTGGCCAAAGGGTCTCCTTGATCTGAAAGCCCCAGGTTGATGGCATAGCATAGCAGGTATCACACAGAGCCACAGCCTTGTGCGTGGTAAGTACCACCACTCTCCCTTCTGTCACCCTGTCCTCTGGGATTATTTTCCTAACCTCCCTGGCCATGCACATTTCACTTCCATGTGGTATAATTCTTAGCATTTAGCAAGAAAGAGGAAAATCTCCCAACACATTTAGATAGTTTATTTGCAGTGCTAAAATGTTTTTTTTTTTTTTATCACCTAAGCCCAGACTAGATTGAGATTTTTCTTTTTTTTTCCAATACAAGAGAGAAGTGGCTAAGTGTTATTGCAGGCACAATGAAGTCATTAAACTGGCACACAAAAATGCTGTGGTGATAGACACAGATGGAAGAGGATGAATGAATGTCAGGAAAAGACATCAGAGGCTTCCACAGTGAGATCAAAAAGGACCAAAGAAGAAGTGCCCCTTCTTTACCCTATCCCAGGGGCTTGAGGCAGACAGGAGGAGTGCCACTGAGTTTATGCAATCTATATTGCTTATGGGCTTTGATGTACTCCTTGCAAAAAGGAGATATCCTTCATGTCAGGAGTCACTGGGTGGCAGGTGTTATCCACCCACCTGGTTCATAGATTTCTTTATCTAAGTCACAAAGGGTTAGTAGGTTTGCCAACCATAAGAAGTTTGTCACCAAGAGTGTAAGAGGAACAAATTACTATGTTCTTGTAAAGGATCTTTTATTCTTAACTAAATTTGAAATTGCAAATCTCAAACATGAAATTAGTCTCCTATGTGGCACAATGCCCTATAATTTTCAGCTCACTGGGCTCTATAAATTTAAGCTTTCAAATTCACAGACAACATTCAGATGGGTAAATGTGTTCCATTGTCCTGAGACCTGGCTACAAGGTTGGGTACCTAATCTGAACCTACTGCTGAGGATTGTGTTGGGAGAAAGTTGGGTGCCATGTTTTCTCACACTGTCAATTTATGCCTGCTTCAAGGGATACTTCTTTGTAACTCTCTTGGTTGATCCCTTGTTCTAGATAGCCATGGAATTTGTGACATGCTGAGATTCTGGTTTCAGACCAGAAGCATGTGAGCATATGTCTGAAACAAATTCACAATGAAAGAAAGGTCTACCACCTTCATACATGTTTCTCCTCCGGAACCCAACCTCCATTTCTCCTTTGCTCACAATTTTCATGTCTTTGGTTGTTTGAAAGCTGTATACATTGTGGAATTTGAATCGCACTCTGCCAGATACTCTTTTGATAAAGAAGTAGGGTGGGCAAAGCCAATTAACCAATCAGGTTGGTGGGCTTCAGCCAAAGAAAGCTGCCAACAAAATACTGAGATCCATGGAAAGAGAAAAACCATAGAGTTGGAGCCATGACCCCTTTAGGTCATTTATAATAAAAACATGAAGTTGGCAGAGCCAAGGATTGGTTTATCATGCTTCTCTCCCCTCATCTTCTCTCCTGTTTCCTTACTTCCTCTCCCTTTCCTGTCCCTGTCCACTACAACACTCACACACACCTCAGAATTGGATGAAAGCCTAATGGTAACTCCATACCAACATTTAACCTATCCAAATTACCAGGTTCCCACTGCCATATGCCAAGGTACCAGTGAGCTTTCTGGTGCCACCCAGCAATTCAGAGTGGTTCTGACTGTAAGATGATAGTTGTGCCCTTGTTGCAGTTTGCCTTATGAACTCCTCTTGCTTATGGCTTTTTAACTTTGCAATAATGAGCCCCTTTGTGCTGAAATGTAGACCAAGGAATAGAGAAGGGATTCTGGTTTAAATGGGAAAAGGAGAAGAAAATAAAACACCCATTTTCAAATCATAAGGCAGGAAAAAACAGGGGCAGGAATCAGTTGTTAAAAATACTGTCTTTATAAGACTCATGGCAACTAAAAAACTATATATAAAAGATAACTACATTCATTGATTGAAGAATATATAAAAAAAAAAAGAGCATGCATTTATGGGGGATTTTTGTTTGTTTTACTTTTTAGTTACAAATCCATTCTTCATAAAGTTTTCTTTGACTAGTCATCTTCTACTTGGACTATTGAAAGATTCTCCTACAGACTCAGACTATGAATTGGCTGAATTAAATAGGATAGAGAAAACTCTTCCACAACTCTTCTTTACATGGCCTTTCAAGAGCTACCCAAATCATCTTATCATCAAATATAATCCCCTTTGTCATATAAAACATGGCCAATATCCCACCACACTTGAAGATTTCATCTCAGTTTCTTCCATGGGGTCCTTCTCATTTAACTTCCTTTGTTATCTTCTCCTATTTTTTTTATTCCACTATTGTTCATGTACTAGGAATAGAGCAGTGATGAAAAAGAATAAAACTCCCAGCCTTTATTTGAATTGAAATAGAGACATATAATAAAGAAAATTATATTTATAATCAGTTAAGGGAAAAAATAAAATTAGAAATGGCTGTGGTGCTATGTGTTTGCCCATTTCAATAGAGGAGTCAAGGGCCACTTCCCTGAGAAAGAAGTCCCATCACCCCAACTTGTCAGAAGACAGGTGATATCCCCATGTCTCTTGTTTTTTGAGGTCTCAAGTGACCCTCAAACAACTTTCAACCAGATGTTTAATGCTAGATCAAGGAACAGTGTTCTTACTTGACATGTTCTGTGTTCGCTGTGGCAGGCACTGTGAGGAAAACAAAGAATTAACAAAAATAAAAGATAATTATTTTTTTTAACCATTTCAAATAGCTTCCACCTTCTTGAGGGTAGAAATAAACTATATGAATCATCATTTACATTAAAAAATCGACACAAATCATGCTGTAGAAGAGCTATTTGCCATAGGCTGGGTAGTGAGAAAAGGCTTTATTTAGTAGCTTGCAGATGATCTGAGCTATGAAAAAAATGTCATGGGTAACAAGAAAAGTTCATCGAAGGGGAGGGGAGCAACAAGGCCTCTGCAGTCTCCAGTTTCTCAACAGAGTTTTTTTTTTTAATGTTTTATTTATTTTTGAGACAGAGAGAGACAGAGCATGAGAGGGGGAGGGGGACAGAGACAGGGAGACACAGAATCCCAAGCAGGCTCCAGGCTCTGAATTGTCAGCACAGAACCCAAAACAGGGCTCGAACCCACGAACATGAGATCATGACCTGAGCTGGAGTCAGAGGCTTACCCAACTGAACCACCGAGGTGCCCCTCAACAGAGTTTCTAAATAATCTGTGGGTTAATGCATTTAGAGATTCAAGATAATTTCCAATTTGTTTTTTTCCCAAGGCTCTCTTCTGCCAGCATACATTGTCTTCTTTTCTCATGCCTAATTTTCTCTTTGGTGTATTGGATTATTCTGAGTTCAGTGTTCAAGACCATATTCTGTTCAATTTTATATTTCCTTAGCTTTTCATGAGCACCAGGTAACCTAAAAGATAAACAAAAACAAAAACAAAACAAAACAACAGTGACCCTCCTCTAAGGGAACTGATAAGTGACCTAATAACTATACAATTATGGCAGATAATGCTCACCCTTTCTCAGAATCCACACTTCCCTGATTTGTTCTCTGGGCATATGGTCATCCAGAAAAAAGCAACATTTCCAGTCTCCTTTGTCGGTAATGATAGCCTGTAGGTAAAGCTGAGTGGTAAAAAGAAAGGATATAATTCTTCAAAATCTATTTATGATTGATTTATGCTCTGACTACTGCAGAACCAGTATACTTACATGAACAACGAGAAAACTGGATAAAATATATGAAATAACTCCTTCAGACACTAAGAAAATAGGCGGAGCGATACTGTGATCACTGACAAAAGGGAAACTGAGGTGAAGACTGCTATTGGGCTTGCTTTCTGCCTACCGAAGACGGACTGAGGGGGCCGGCCCCCAGAAAGTACTAGACAGTTTTCTGAGCTGAAAAGACAACCATGGGATTTTGGGAAGGCTGAAGCAGAATTTGTAGGAGTCTTGGAGAGAAGCAATCTGTGCAGAGAAACATTCATAAAAAAATCTCTTTATGCATGTATAAAGTGAAACTCAACAAAAAGCAACACTAGGTAAAAATAACTATCAAGGAACTGTAGAACTTTAACTAGAATGAGAGCTATCCAAACTCTTTTCAGCTAGAGTGGAGAAACCTCTTTCAACACGCAGGAGGTTCAATAGAAAGCCTAGAAGGGCCATGGCTTGGTTACTGTGGCTGAATTAGTCCTAGGGTAAACTCCGCTCTAGACTAATCCTAACAAAGCTTAAAAACAAACAGTAAATGCAGGCTTGTAAATGCAAGCTTTGCAAGTAACTTAATTACCTAACAATACTACTTCAACAGTCTTTAAAGGAAGAAAACAGTAAATACTTGTATAATATGATTGTAACTTGTATAATATGATTTTCAATAAAAATTTGCCAGATAAGCAAAAAAAAAAAAAAACCCCAGCCAGTTGTTACCACAAAATAGGAGAAATTACAAACAGAATCAGAAATGACATTGATGATGAAATTAAAACAGAATGATTTTAAATCAGCCATTACAGATGTGATCAATAGTTCCTAAAGAGCATTATCATAATAAAGAAATAAGCCAATAATAAAAAAGAACTTCTAGAGATGAAAAATACAATATCTGAAATGAAAATGTATTTAATAGAATTAATAATTTTTAATAATGTTAATGATTATAATAAATAATTTTATAATTTGTTTAGGTGACAAAGTCCAGTCTGTTTTATTTCTAACCCAAACATTGCACATATATGAAAATTACCAGTACAAAGTTAAACACATCCAGATTAACTTGCACAATGCTAAGAATATTTGAGTTTATTTCCATTGTGTAAAATTTTGTTATGGGATCTGGCTTGTTGTATAACTGACAGGGGTTATTGAAATTTGACTATCCCACCCCACATGCAATATTCTGTCCCAAGGAAATAGAAAACTTGGGGGTTTAGAACACATGAAATAATGATGTTCATATTGCTTTACATTTAGTAGGAATGCAGCTGTCCCACAGCTTGGGGAGAGGGCAAAAAAGTTATAGGAAAGGGAAGGACCACATGCTCAGAAAGGGAACAATAGACATGAGGGGTTCAACAACAAGCACATAGGGACCCTGAGGTTTTTTGTGCATGAGGATAAGGAAGATACTTCAGAAGAAATACCGTAGAAGAAAAGATCAGTGAATATGAAGACAAAGAAGTGGAAATTATCTGAACTGAAGTATAAAGAGGAAAAAACTGAAGAAAAATTGAAGACTCAATGACTTGAGACAACACAAGAATCTAATAACATATGAGAGACTTTTCCCAAAAGGAGTGGAAAGAAAGGTACATAAAATTTTTTGAATAAATGCCAAGAAGTTTATCTACTTAATTTTAGTTTCTGATTGTTTGCTAATGGTATATAGAAATACAGTTTACTTCTGTATACTGACCTTTATCTTAGTCCTAAAAGCTTTGTGTAAAAATAAATTCCAGGAGCACTTGACTGGGTAAGCATCCAACTCTTGATTTTGGCTGAGGTCATGATCTTATGGTTCATGAATTTGAGCCCTGTGACAGGCTCTGTGTTGACAGTGCAGAGCTTGCTCTGTCTCCCTCTGTCTCTGCCCTTCCCGCACTTATGCTCTGTCTTTCTCTCAAAAAAATAAATTAATTAAAAAAATAAAAAAATTTTAAAAATTAATAAATTCCAAGTAATTTTCTATATGAATGATCATGCTGTCTGCAAACAGAGATCATTTAATCTTTACTTTCCAGTGCCTTTTTTTCCCTTGCTTTATTACACTGGCTAGGCCACCCATGCAGTGTTGAATACAAGTGATGGTCATGAACATTCTTGCCTTTCTCCTGATTATAAGAGGATATATTTAGTCTCATATCACTGAGTATGAGGCTAGGTATAGATTTTTTACAGATACCTTTTATCAAGTTAGGGAAGTTCCTTTCTCTTCCTATTTTGATAAGACTTTTATTGAAAAGGGTATTGAATTTTATCAAGTGATTTTTTGAGATGTTCTTTTTCCATTTTACTCCATTAATATGAGCCAGAGTTGGGATGATTAACTGCAAAAGAGCACAAAGGAATTTTCTGGGTTGATATAAAATTCCCAGATTTCAATTATGTTATTGATCAGTGTTGGTCAAAATTCATCTAACTGTAAACTTAGAAAGTGTGTGTTTTCTCTATAAATTCTACAAAGTTTATTTTAAAAGGTATCTGGAGTGCACTCCTTTCATCTTATTTTGTTGTATCTTCCTCTACCTGTTGCCTAGAATTCATGTTAATGACTAAAGCTCTGGCTGCCATCTTATACCATGAGGATGAGAGCCATCGCTGGAAGCAGTCTAAGTTTTTGAGGTATCTGAGGAGTTAAGTTGCCATATCTAGCCCTACACTGCGTACTGATTTTTTACAAGAGAAATGTGAACTTCTAAATTTTAAGTCCCTGTTACATTTTGTCAAACCTGATTCTAAACAATATAATAAGTGAGTAGAATATAGTACTATAATAATGTGATGCAGAGGAAATGTAGTAAATGACATTCAGTAAAGTTCACAATGAGTGGCAGGAGAACCTGGATGGGTAAGCATCCAACTCCTTTCATTGTATTGAGAGGGAGAGTGGCATTGGAAGTGAAGTTTAGGAGTGAATACGATTCCAACAGATAAATGTGGTAGAGTGCATTCCAGGCAAAAGACTATAATGAAAAGAGGTACATAGATGAAGAGAGGTTGAAGCCTTTATTTAGGCAATGTGAGAAACATACGGCAAAACAGTAAGAGGGCTAAATAGTTCCACTGGAGTTGTCTGGAGGACCTTGATGCCAACATGCAGAGTCTGGATTTGTTAAGCTATAAAAAGTCAAGAAAAGTTTCTGAGCAGTGGGATAATAGAATGGAAAATACAATTTTAAAAATTATATTATTGTGGCAACCCAGAGAGAAGAAAATAAGCTAAAGGAAAATGGAGAGTAAATAAGAAGGAAGACCTTAAGTTTAGCTGAGACATAGGATATATTCAGAGGACAGGAGTTGGAATAGACTAGAGTAACAACAACTTTGAATCCTAGGCTTGATGTGAACTTAAGTCTTTTAAAAATATAAGTGATTATTTCTGACTTGAAATAAAATCATCTTCCCTGTAAAAATGACTTGGTAATTGTTTCTTAGAATGAGGAAGGCAATATGAACAATAATACAAGATAGAAATCTATTAACATAGTTCACACAGGAGGAAATAAGGACTTGGATCAGGAAACGAGGTAGAACAGTGGCTTTTAATGACTTAATGAAGAAGATCTGAAGAATGATAACAGATAGGGACTCTGAGTAAGGGGGAATTCAGGACTGGCTTTGAGGGTACAAGCCTGAAATGACCAGCTAACCAGGGATGATACAGCAGAGATAGTGGCATGAGGGTATAATTTTTTTACCCAACCCTGGGAAGTGACATGCCTCTGTGGAGGAACTACATTATTCTGCCTATGCTGAATCACTGGCAGCTCACTGGCAGTATTTTATTTCCACTGAATAGAATTCATAGTCTCCACGTTCATCCATGGCTGTCTTAGGCCTAGGAGACTGTGTGCCTTCCCCACCCAATGGCTTCTATTCTCTGTAGAGATATTAGAATGGCTATTTGGGATGAGATTATAATTTAGGACCCAAGTAAACCTGAAAAATTTCTTTTCATAGGAATTTTATTTATTTTCAATGAAAATGTAAGGAGCCCTAGTGTAGTGAGCCACTCTCTTTCCTTCACTATGCTCCACCCATATTGATTTTCTTTCAGTTCCTCATCTCTGCAAGGTCTTTCCTGCCTAAGAGCTACACACATGCTGCTCACTCTGCCTAAACCTCCCCCTACCTTGTCTATCCCTACAAATAGGCACATGCTATCTCCAGCTGGCTCTGTCTTATTTTTGAGGCCTTGGATTAAATGTACCTTCCTTTGGAGAAGCCTTGTCTAACCATTCAACAGAGGTTTTCTCTCCTAGTACCCTTTGCCTTCATAGCACATAGTTTTGATTAAATATTCATTTGTTGTTTTCTTGTATACTTTCTCCCAAAACACTATAAGCTGCACAGGGACAAATGCCAGATCTGTTTTGTTAACCACTGAGTACCTAGTGTTTTTAGTATAGAATTCTGCTATATGGTCAGTGCTTCATACAACCCACCAAGAGTTGTTTCCTGTTCACATTTTGATCTGATGAACAACATATTTAATGAAACATGGTAATGAATAGTTTTTGCTCAAGAAATGAGTATAATAAAGAAAAAATGCTTATTTTTCTCTATAAATGGTTATTTCCTTACTGATTAGTCTAAATAGAAATTTCCTCGCAATATTTTTAGACATCATTGTGAACTTGGGCCAGATAAGAAAAGATCATAATACTTTCTGCCACTAAATTCATTTGTGTTTATATTATGTTAACTCCAGATCAAGAGGAATAGAAGTGATTGTTCATCTTTGGAAAATAAAAAATGCAATGAGTAACCTATCATTTTTAATACCATTTTATATTAATCATCTCTCTACCTGCTTCATCTTACTATTTCTTGCTATTAACTGTATTTACCAGAAGTGAATAAGCTTCCAGCACTCTGTGCATGTTCTAAGAGGAGAAAAGAGAAAGGCATGATTCCAGATTATTCCAGTCATCTGTCTTGTTTGAGTTTACATTCTTTCAGTCTACTAGGAAAATGTTAAGTATGGCTGACCGAGTTAAATTGGAAGACACGTCTTTACATTCTGTATTACAGGGAAGTGTAGACACCAGTTTTAATGGAACATGCGGGAATTGATAGCCAATGAGAGAGAAATCTTGTGTTTCGTGGAATTAGGGACTGTGTCTTCCTTTTGATCCTCTGAAGTCCTCTTCTAGTGGAGAAACTCCTTCATGAGTGCCTCTTAACTGGTTGTGTCTCTGCTTCACCCTGTCCACTCTGGGGCTTTATGTGAGAAGGGAATTGGGACAATTATTGGCCAGGCACCTGGAGCGGTCAGAAAGAGTGATCTGGTGAACAGTGGAAGCACAATAAGTAATGAACATGTCCCATATCCTAGTCACTAAAACAGTGTGGAGAAGAGTCTGAAGTGGGGCAGGGATATCTGTTCTGCCCTCCCCTTTTCCCTATCAGCAAAGCTTTGAAATTGACCCGCCAGCTAAGTAGTCTTTTATTCCTTACCCTGGAGTCAACCCCTCTCCTGACCCAAAATATCCCCAGCCCTATGCAATATAATCTAGTTATTTAGAAAATCCAATGCTCTACTCAGGGCTGGACAATATATTTCCTACTATAGAGGAAAAGATGAATAGAACAACAATGGCTCCTGCCCTTGGGGATCCCATTGTCCCAGAGTAGAGGGTATCTATCATGTACTTGTTTATACATGCACTTATATATCTGGAAAGAGGAGTGGCTTTTGGGTTCGTATTCTAGTTTCAATCCATGTTATATAAAGTACATTTTCTCTTTTAAATGATGTAACGTTAATCTAATACCTGTTTTCATTAGTGTGCTGGAGCCAGTTGGTACATGCTTGCAAGAGACTATTGTTAAACGGCCAAGACATGTTGGTAGCTTGAAATCACCTCTGGCAGGAATATTTACACCATCATAACTGGCAAATACTAAAATTAGGGCTTCCCCCACCTGTCTGGAGTGCTGATTTTTAAACATTTACCAGCACACCACTGCCTCTGTTTATGTTCCAAGGGGAAGGGTGGGAGAGCAAAAAAAAAAAAAAAATGTTCACAGCTCCCTAAGTAAAACCCCTCCTCACAGTTATTTATTCATTCACTGAATAAATGTGAAATGCAAAAAAAGATGGACAAGTTTGCTGCCTTGACAGAGCTTACAATCTACTGAGGGAGACAGGCAATAAACAGAAATTATTCACATTAATGTATATTTTCCCTCGCTAGCAATAAGAGACTCAAAAGAAAGAAGAGTATTTTTCCTTGTACTCTAAGAAGCTTTATCTATGTCTAGACTCTCCAATTTGTTAATAAATGTGGTGACACAGGGTTTTCTGAAGACAGCTTCCCTCCCTGCAAAAAATAAATGATCAAGCCTTTCTTTTGAGAATAAAGGACAAATGAGAGAGACTGGTGTGGGCAGTTAGGGGCGGAACTGGCCTTCTCACAGGAAAAGCTGCTGGTCTTTTTGAACTTGGGAGAGCTGTGTACTTGGGATGGTGGGGGCTAGGTGGGAAGCCATCAGTTAAGGCATGTACTTAAGGGAGTAGTCAATCCCCTCCCCACTGCCTCCCCCCTCCCCCGCCAAACATTTTGTAAGATGAAGGCTTTGAGGAGTGACAGAGACTCTGAAAGAATAATAGCACGTGGAAGTCAGAGGAAAACACTAAGAAGGACAGGCTGGGGAACCAAACAAAAGAGCTGTGCTCCCAAGCAGCAAGGAGCAAAGAGTACTGTTCACAGAACTCAATTACACTCCAGGCATTGTTCTAATTGATTAGCACATCAACATCATTGATTTGCAAATTAACGCTTTTAGCCTACACAACAGCCCCTAGAGGTTTGTTTTTGTTTTTTGTTTTTTTTTTTTTTAAATACCAGAGGAAATGGAGGCACAGCCAGGCTAGGCAACTTTGACACAAAGCTGGGACTTGTCAGCTTTATACTTGGCTTGGCCACAGAACCCACTGAAAGACCCACCGCAATGTTTTTTGGTTACAGATATTCGATTTTCTTTTTCTTTCTTTTATTTTCTCCATTTTATTTTTTTCAAGCTTTATTGCAATATAATTGACGTATAACTGTGTACGTTTAAGGTGTACAATGCAGTGATTTGATATATGTATATGTTGCATAGTGATTACCACAATAAGATCTGTTAACATCCATCACCTCACATAGTTACAGTTATCTTGTTCTAGTAATGAGAAGTTTTAGAATCTACTCTTCTAGCGACTTGCAAATATGCAACGCAATATTGTTAACTGTAGTCACCATGTTGTACATGATATCTCTGGAACACATCCATCTTGTAACTGGGTGTTTGTACTCTTTGGCCACCTTCAGCCATTTCCTCCACCCCTCACCCCTGCATCTGGCAACTACCAATCTGTTCTTCATTTCTATGAATTCTCTTGTTTTATATTCCACGTATAAGTAATATTATACAGTATATGTCTTTCTCTATCTGACTTTGTCTTACCTAGCATAGTACCCTCAAGTTTGGGCCATGTCACAAAGGGCAGGATGTCTTTGTTTTCGTGACTGAATAATGTTCCTGTGTGTATGTGTGCATGTACCACATTTTCTTTCTTTTTTTAAATATAATTTATTGTCAAATTGGTTTCCATACAACACCCGGTGCTCATCCCAACAAGTGCCCTGCTCAATGCTCGGAACTCATTCCATTCATATGTTGATGGACACTTAGGCTATTTCCTTGTATTGACTATTGTAAATAAGGTGGTGAACATTAAAGATGTAAATATTTCTTTGAGAATGATTTCATTTCCTTCAGATATCTACCCAGAAGTGGAAAGTTTAAATCATATGATTGTTCTACTTTTCATTTTTTGAGGAACCTTTAAAACATTTTCTGTAATAGCTATACCAACTTAACGTTCCCACCACATGCACAAGGATTCCCTTTTCTCCACCTCCTCACCAGCACTTATGTCTTATCCTTGCAGTTATAGCCACTCTGACAGGTGTGAGGTGATTTATATTGTGGTTTTGATTTGTATTTCCCTGATGATTAGTGATATTGCATACCTCTTAATGTACTTGGTGGCCATTTGCATATCTTTTTTTTGGAAAAATATCTTTCAAGTCATTTGCCCCCTTTTTAATTGAGTTATTTGGTGATGTTTATGTTGTTTGGGTATGAATTCCTTATATATTTTAGAAATTAGCTCCTCATCAGATACATGGTTTACATATATTTCCTCCCATTCTGTAGGTTGCCTAAAACATTTTGTTGCTTTCATTGCTGTGCAGATTTTTAGTTTGATGTAGTCCCACGTGTTTGGTTTTGCCTTCATTGCTTATGTTTAGAGTGTCATCTCCATAAAATCACTGCCAAGGTGGATGCCAAGGAGCTTTTCCTTTATTTTATATTCTGGGAATTTTATTCTAGTTTTTATTTAGGAGTTTCAGGTCCTAACATTTAAGTTTTCAATCCATTTCAAGTTAATTTTTAGGAACGCTCTTAGATAGGAGTTTACTTTCATTCTTTTGCATTCCCAGCACAGATACTATATTTTCTCAAAAATGGGCATTACTGATTGTGCTCAGTGTATTGCAAGCGCAGTTGTAAATAGGAAGCGCACTTACACGTTTCTATGCCTCTTCATAGTTCTTTGTTCTCTAAAAGGATAAAATGCAAAATGCCTCCACTGCCAGCTTCGTATAACATACAGGATTTTAAGTTACTGTAAAATTGACCTCTCTCTCAGGTGGCTTCTGAGTCTTGACCTGGGGAATCTCATCATCCCTGTGGGGTTCTTTTTTCCCTGTGAATCTGCTACAAGCCCTAAATCAATAAAGATGCTTTTGAGTCGGTATGCTCATGCAGTGAGCCATTTTGAAGAGTGTTTGGTTTTAGCTACAATAACTGCATTTCTTTCATGTACAGCTTTCTGCCTCTGCTTTGTCCCTTTCCAGACAATTTTTTTCAGACTCTCTTATCTGCCTGGAAGTCTGGAAAGAAACCCCATGAGTTCAGAAATATACTTTAGTAATAATCATAATAAAAAGAAGTACACTTGAAGAAATGTGTTGTCTTTCAAGAAAACTCCTTGAAAATTGAGTCTTCTAAAAACTTAATATTTCTTACTCAGATTGGTTCAGTGCAAATAAATTGTTCGAATGAGTGTAACAGCTACAGAATGTTTGCCTGGAAAATGACCGAAAATAATTTGGAGAAATCTGTTCCTGTCATATCTGTTCTTTGCCTGCCTACCTTGTTGCTTTCTTCTCATTTTTTGGCCACACAAATAAAGTACATGGAACATCATTCATTCAAGTCACCTTTGCCAGAATATTTCCCTGGAATCCTTTTCCCTCCCATTCCACAAAGCTACTAACAAAAATCTCCTATCAGTGAGCAAATATTCCCCTCTTAAACTGAAGTTCTGCTATTTGAGCTCCCGCTTGCCAAAGCCAGCATGATTTGAACATTCCTCTTCACCCAATATCAGTCCCCATCAGATAACCCTTAAATGAATAGAGGCTGCAGGTTAGAAGGAATGCTAACAATGCAGATGAAGTCTGATAACTGGCAGCTTTGAATTAATCCAGTCAGATCACAGACCAGGACGGTGACTATCAACAGGAGCAAAGGGTGCAGGAGAGACTTGGCCAAAGTGCCCGTAACTTACAGCACCTTCCCCTAAGCCAGGCAGCCTGGCATTTTGAACCCAAAGTCATCATAGGAATGAGACAAATTCCATTGTCCTCTCTGGCAACTGCTCACCATGCAAGTCAATTCCCTGTGACAGTCAGAAAGGGGAACAGTCACGTATTTTCACCCACAAGAATGAATTAAAATGACTGACCACGAGGAGGCCACTGACCCAACTAGGCACCGAGAAAAGGGTCAGTCGACCTCAATCAAACCATTCCATATACTGGTTTTAGACTCAGAATTCTGTAGCCTACTAAGTCTGGTAATGTGCAAAAGGCAGAGCACTTTTCACCTGAATATTTCAAGGCAATCACAATCACAACCTACTACCTATTTATTTCTAGGTTGGCAAAAGAATACACAAGCAGAGCCTTGAGTGTTTTGAGTTCTAACCTTACCCTCTACTCCACCTCCACACCGTTGGAGTGGCCTGCTTTGTTACTGGAATTTACCTTCCCCATCAGTAGGAACCCACTATTTTGAATATCTGAGCCTGGAGGCCCAGCACTGCTCAATTTGAGTATTTTGTGTTCTTGACTGGTGATTTGTGGGGGAGGAACATTTAGTGTATTCCTGAGTTTGACCAGTAGATGGAAGCATTTTTGACCGTGTGACACCTTAGCTTCTCAGTCCTGGAAAAGAAGACAGGTTTCCAGGGAAAAGCTGAGAAGCTGAGTCGCTAGACCTATTGTTTGACATAGTAACTTATTTGTGTTTGGAACATCTTTCCAAACAAAAGGAGTGTGAATATTCTGAAATAATCAGGAAAGGAGAAAGGAGAGTTTACTTTTAATAGCCTCAACCATGTCATTCTCTTTCACTGCTTTTAATTAAGCAGTATAAAATGAAGGTCTTAATTTATAACAGCTTCTAGTTCAGAATCAATACAGTTCCCCTGAAATCCCAAAGTGATTTATAAACACTCCATTTTAACCAAAGGGCAATGAGAGAAGAGTTTAACCAGATACTCTGTCCTGCTGGCCTGAGAAACTGGGTTCTAGAACAACCTGTCTTTCCACTGAGATGCTATAATATCTCCTTTTTCTATGTTTCTTTAGGTTGGCAGATTTTAATTTAGAAACCATAGAGCATTTTGATAGAAATGTTAAGTAGGTTGTGTTTATTACCAATCATTGGCAATGACTCAAATATGTCTTGACATTGCTGATAATTAGACTGATTTTGACACTGAAATATACTCACTCTCTTACTCTGTACCACCTGAAGCTGAAATCCAAGGCATATGCACATAAAGCCTTGAATGACTTTTCTGCCACTGAAAGGAATCTGCAGTCCATACCTGAAATTGTATCAGAAGGAAGACGGCAGGCCTTGATGCTGTCCTTTATCTTACACTCGGGCATTCTCCAGCAAAAACACCAATGTGATGTTATAGCTAGAGGTACACCAGGGACCTTTGGCATAAGGAAAAACTTAGAGACCTTGGTGATATATTCAGTTAAATGTGTTCTTTTCAAATCACAGTGTGTGTGTGTGTGTGTGTGTGTGTGTGTGTGTGTGTGTGTACTGTAATTTGTGTATATTGTTATACATAACATTTATATATAATTTACATACTCATATTCACCCGCAAGCATACCCAGATGAAAGACGACACAATCATACAAGAGAGCGTGCATAAGACAAATATAGATTTACTCATTTAATCCTGTGACTCTAGAGCTGGGCCCCTGGAAGAGCCCAGACTTTGAAACAGAAAGTTAAATGACAAGAGGAAGAGCAGTACTCTTTCTGTCCACCCACTGATTTTCTTCCCTACTTCCCATTGATCTCAATGTTTGATTTCAGAGACAGACTTAGTGAAGGAGTTGTCTAACTCTGTTTGTATTTCTTTACTTCCCACTCCTTCAACCTGCAGAAATCTAGTTTCTTCCCTTTCACACCCTGGCATTTCTTTCACAACGATGATCAGTGACCTGGTCATCCTGGAATCTAATGGAAGCTTTTCAGTGATTAGTTCAACCTCCTAGCAGCATTGAACTGCACCTAACATTATTCCTTCTCTGTCAGAACTATCTCTTGCACAAGCTTCTGTAGCACATGCTGTCCTGTCTCCCTCTGCACCATTTCCCCACATCTCAGAATTAGGTCTTTGACCTACTCACTCTGTACTCTCTCCCTGGGCCGGTTCATCCATTTCAGTAGATCACGCCTCTGTGCTGATGTTTCATCTGCACATCTTTTTCAAACCCGGATATGTCTCCCATCCACAGACGTGTAAGTAAAAATATGCACTGCAGTGCTGTTCAAACTGTGAGTTATAATCCATTACTGGGTCTGAAATTAGTTGAATGAATAGAGACCAGCATTTGAAAACTAACATGTGGAATAGAATAGAACAGAAAATATTAGAGTGCCTCACATTTATATAGAATAATTATTTCATGAAACTTTTTTTCATTTGTGTGGAAATATGAGATTATGATGTTAAACATATTTATTTCTTTGAGTCATGGTCAGAAACATTGCAAAGACAATCCCACAGAGACATTTCAAAGATAATCTATATAGCACATGCTCAATGGTGAATTTCTTATTTTAAAACCCCAAATCTGTTTCTTTTGCATAAAATCCTATCTCTGGTTAGTTGATCCAGTTACTAGGGTGCTTAAACTTAGCTGCTCCTTCACACCCAGTCACTCACAAATTCTGCAAATTTGGTCTCCTAATACGTTTACCACCCAATACTTCCCTCCATCTATGTGGTCACCAGACCAGGTCAGGCCATCAAGGTCCTTCCCATGGACTATTGCAATTGCCTCTAACTGCATGAATGCATCAGTAATGAATGATGCATGCATCAGACAGTAAGTGGTAAACATGCAATTATTAGCTTTTTTGTGAGCAAAATACCCTAAAAAAAGAAAATCACCTTAATATTAAAGGTTGAGATAAATTCATAGATGATACACTTTTAACAGACTGCTGAGAAATTTGGGCAACACACTTTATATTTCAAGAGTGGTAGCAATCAATTCCAGTCCCTGGATTATATAGAGAAACACAGAATAAATTATTAACCATAGGCACTATGTAGCTGACCTAAAATGTTTTTTCTTAAGTTCATAGGAAGATAAGAATTGATATTTGCCCAAATTCTAATCATCTGTAGCAACCATGAGAACTGCTATAGAAAAGGTTGGCGAGGTTTTGGGAAAATGCTGTTGTTGGTATTATTGTTTCAGTAGCACCAAAAAATTCATGTTTACCCCTTCTCAAGGGCTACTTTCCCAGGCTAAGGCTTATATAAATAAAACCAAACATGTATCATGGCATATACAATACATTCCCTCTTACTTTCCCCCATCAAATTGACACAGGCAGTTCATGGATTGAGACTTTATTTTATTTCTCTTAAGCTTATGAATAAAAACCATGACTCAGACTCACAAACTAAACTGAGCTGTTTATAGTTTTTGCTTCCCCTCTCCCAACAATGCCACCAGATTTAATTTATGAGATAGTAAACATATTCTTACTTGGGAGAAAAATGGAGAACGGTTTATTGACAGTAATTGGACAGTAATATCTAGTTGAATTCATATGTGGATCCATTATGTAATCCAACCTAAGGATCAAGTCACTGAAATACTACTGGGCATACTAGAACCTAACCAGCTAAACCTGGTGAAGGCAAGCCAGTTTTCTCATTGATGGTTGCCCAGAAAAAAAATTCTCATTCAACCTGGCAAGAGTTAGTGGTAATTCTGAAGTTAAGCTGACTTTATTGACCTAAACCACTAAGTAAATAAAGTGATGTCTAATAAATACATAGACTGCCAGAGGATTTCCTCAGTGAAGGCTGCAAGTTCTTATCAGTTTTATTTGATCCTAATTTCTATACATGTATGGGATGAAGAAAATCTGCATCTCCGCTCCCGAGGTTATTCAAGACAAATGTCTCATGAGAACACCTACCTCCTTTGCATACTCCCAAATCTTCCTAAAGCATTTTTAATGGTGGAGATGGGAGCCTTGGCTGATATCAGGGTTGGAGATACTGCGCTTCTTTTTCTGGGTGTAATGCTCCTTCCAGCCCCTTTTCATCTGCAGGACAGACAGGCTTTGAGAGCAGGAAGTGAAGCCGGAGCCACAAAAGCATGCAGCCTGTGAAGGCAGGCGTCGTGGGCTCTGGATGCCTGCAGAAATGCTGAAAATGAGCCAGTGTGTGAAAAATTGGGAGGTGTTCTAAAGCCTTTTCAAGACATCAAAAGCCAAGTATCATAAGAAAAGGAATAAAGAAATAAAAGCTGCCATTTTTATAGCTTTCTCAGGATTACTACCAATTCTATTAAAACTGAAAATATTTTATTGGATTAATGTTATTCATAACTATAAAAATAAAAAGATGTGTTTTGAAAGATAAATGTAAAAATAAAATCTTTTGAGGAAGGAAACCTTTGATAATGAATATTTGGGAATTATATGAAGCCATTGCACAATGTTTTCACCTGACTAGACCCTACAGTAAGCCTGGGCATTGTCCATAGAGTCATTTGTAAAGTTCATCTCTGAGTGTGTGTGCACTTCTGCATCATGCCCGAAGGCCGGATGGAAGACAAATTACTCAGAGCATCGAAGTTGCCGTTTTCCTACAAGTTGCAGAATGTTGAGATGGATCCAAATGTAGAGATTAAAAAGTGGCTATACTCAGGATTTAGGATATCTACAAATATTTTGGAAAGGCATTTGCAGATGTCAGAACTTTCAGAACTCATGGAATATCAACGCTCTCCAAATCTCCTAAAATGTCTGTTGCTTTTTTCTGTGTGCAAAATACTGAAAAATTTAATTTCTTATTAGAAGACGTTTTAAAAGACTTATGTTGAATGATAGTGGAGCTGCACAGCTCAATGAAGTCGTCACTGGCCACAGGAGGCTATTTATTTATTCATTTTTAAATGTTCCAATTCACCAGTCTTTATTTACCAAAGGAAAAACTTGAATGAAAAAATCTATGGAATACAGGTTTAAGATCCTCAAGTACAATTTAACAAGTTAGCAAACTAGAGAACACTCAGCCACCATGGCTTTCTCCTAGCAAGGTGGCCCTAAGGTCCATAACTTACCTGACCACATGCATGAGGCTATTTCAATTTAAATTAATTAAAATGAATAAAGTTTAAAAAATCATGTTCTTTAGTTGCTCTAGCCACATTTAAAATGCTCTATGGCCTCATGTGGCTAATAACTACCATATTACATGGCACAAACATAAAGTATTTCTAACACTGCAGAAAGTTCTATTGAACAGCATTGACCTAAAGCAAGTTTTCCCAGATATTCTGCAGGTCACTAGCTATAGGCTCTTAATATAGGGGGTAATGCACAGGGAGTTCTGAGTTAAGGTTTTTCTTTACTGCAGCATTTTTTTTCTTTTCTTTTTACTGTGAGTCTCTAAGAGGAGGCTCTGGGATACAGGAGTTTCCTAAACTAATTTAGATATCAAACTTTTCTTTTGTGGAGAAACCCCAAGGGAGTTCCATGGAGCAAATTTTGGGAAATATGAATTTGTAGAATAAGTAATTTGACATCATGGACTATGCCTTACTCATCTTTTTCTCCCCTTCTGTGTCCAGAAAAATTCCTCATACACAGTAGGTGTGCACTGTTGGCTTAACTGAGCCAACTGCTAAGACCAAGAGAAAGAGAAAGTGGTAAATATACAGTGAGAACCATCTGTTTCTTAGCCTCCCAAACCAGATGCGTTCTCAATTGAGCCTACCAAATAAGGCAAAACCACTAATTTTCTATGTCCAAGTACACACAACTTTTTAATTTCTGTATTTGGATTCACTGTTTCAAAGTTTGTTTGTTTATTTATTTATTTATTTATTTAAAGAAAGCAGGAAACATTCTAAAAGGTGTATTTTCCTAAATTACCTAACTTGCTAAATTAAGTTTGGTTGGAAATTGCTTAAAACTCTACTCTCCCTCATTGCACAGGAAATAAAGAAGTCTACAGGCTCCATAAACCCTCCGTCTTCATAGTATTGTAGTCTGGACAAGTTCTAATGAAAATATGATGCTTTCAAAACAACTTAAATTTTCGTTTTAGTGACATATCTTACCAAAGGCTGGCTGGAGCCTGGGAGGCAAGAGAACATCTTTTCCAAGGAAAACCAGAAATCCTTCTTTCAAAAAGCTCTTCAATAATACTATAGTTTATTTTTTCTTTTAACTGGACCCTTCTCAAAATCTCATTGCCTTGGTTGTCCTACCACTAAGACAGAATAAATAATCTGAGACCCTAGTAGGATGTTAGAAGAAAATGATGGTGGGGACATTGCTTGGATCTCCACAGAGGCCAGGTGCTAGCAAAGTGCACAGCCTTCCAGTCCCTGAGCATTCACTTTTCTTTCCTTTGCCTGATGTCTTTCTCTTTTACATCCAAAGACCCATCCCCTCCTGGGGCTTTATCTTCTTTTTCTCTTTTCTGAATGTCTGTGATGTTCGCCATTGAACTTCTCACACTGGCTTGGTCCTTGGTCTTCTTGTAGGTGGGAACTTTTCTGCCATGTCTGTCTCCCAGTTAAGCTGAATGGCTCTTTGGAACAGAGGTCAAAATTTAGTGACATCTTTGTTCCTTGATCACTTAGCACTAGTAGTTCAACTGTGTTCAACTAGCAAGTTCTAGCTGTTCAGTAAATAATAATTAAAAACGCCCTCACATACTGCTTAGAGTAGATTAGTTATATCCAACAATAACATATACTTTATTCAAGATCGCCTAATTTAGACTTTGTGGTAACACATTTAGTGTTATCAGGGCTGTACTTGGCAAATTAAAGAATAGCAAAAATACAATTTTTATAAATTTGACCTACATCAAAAATCATTGTAAGATTTATAGATATACGTAGTTACATAACAGTTATTGTGACAATGCAGGAGGTAGATAAACTACAACTTATCAAACTCTCCCTTTATTCTTGATACTTCACATACATCACATAACATAAAATTTGTTATTTCAAAGTGTGCACATCAGTGGATTTTTAATATAATCACTGTTGTAATTCACTGTGTTCTAATTTCAGAACTTTTCCATTATCCCCAAAAGAAACCTCGTACCCATTAGCAGTTAACCCCAATTTCCCCCTTCCCCCATCCCTTGGAAGCCATTAATCTGCTTTTTATCTCTATGGATTTGCCTATTTTGGCCATTTCATATAGATGGAATAATATAGTAATATCCTTCTGTGTCTGGTTTCTTTCACTTAATGTATTCTCAAGATTCATAGCATGTATCAGTACATTTGTTCTTTTTATAGCTAAATACTGTTCTCTTATATGGATATGCCACATTTTGTTTATCTGTTCATCAGCTGATTGACATTTGAGCTGTATGTACTCTTTGGCTGCAGTGAATAATACTGGTATGAACATTTGTGTCCAAGTTTTTGCATAGCTATAAGTTTTCCATTTTCTTTGGTATGTACCTAGGAGTAGAACTGCTGTGTTCACTCTTTTTCACTTTTCATGTAAGTCTTTGAAATCCCACATTTTTGTACATTCTTTTATAGGCACTAAAAGAGGTCTCTGAGAGATTTCTCTTCAGTAGCATGTTGCAAACCAAGTGATTGTTCTGAGAAAGGCTTTATGTTAAAATAGTCTAATTCAGAGGTGCCTGGGTGGCTCAGTTGGTTAAGCATCCAACTTCAGCTTAGGTCATGATCTCACTGCTCATGGGTTTGAGCCCCATGTGGAGCCTGCTGCAGATTCTATGTCTCCCTCTCTCTCTGTTTCTCTTCTGCTCATGCTCTGTTTCTCTCTCTCTCAAAAATAAATGTTAACATTTTTTTCTAATTTTCTAAATTTTAATTTTAATTTTTAAAAATTAAAAATTTTTTTTCATTTTAAATTTCTAACTTTAGAAATTTAAAAAATAGTCTAATTCAGACAAGTTTCTCAACAATGACTTCACTAAGTTTCTTGACTGTTACATAGGGTGACTTGAGAGGACCCACTGTCCCAGCCTTTCAACATCACAGGCCTTCTCCCATACATATGTAACCTGCCTATACAGTGAGAGGTTAGGACAAGTCCCCGGACAACTTCCAATCGAATGGCTGCCCCAAGTCTCTCCTGATAGAAATCTGGGGCCACTACTGCTTTTGTCCCATCTTTGTTAGATCCCTTTGCCTCTGGAGTTACTGGAGCTGCTTGACTAAGAGGCTGGCAAATTAAATGTCAGTCCATCATTCGACATCATTCTGGGAACGTTCTGTGGTATGTGTAAGAGTTGTGTGACAGGAGAGTAAACTTACTCCTTAATTTATCACAGTATTGAGGGAAGATCAAGGGCAGAGAGGCAGTGATTGCTATAAGTGATCCAGCAGCAAGAGCTCCTCTTTGAAGATAGCTATGGGAATGAAATGGCCCACATCCAAGTGCTTGTTTCTCTTCTAAATAGGCTAATTGCTGATTTGGGAAGAAGAAATGTAAAGATGATCTATAAAGTGCCCCTAGGATGAAAATTGTAGCTTATTTTCAAGGTCAAAACATTACATTTGTTCGTAAGGGCCTAAGAATGAATTCACAAAGTTTTTCAGCCTTCAGATATATAATTATTTTAGTCATTCATGTCCAGCATTATTTTTGCTGGGCTGGAATGGGATGGGATGGGATAAAGTGAGTATTACCCAGATAACAAAGATAACTATTGTCTCTTCAAACTATGTCTCAGTTTTATGTGGTGTGTGTGCATGTGCACGTGTGTGTATGTGCTTGTGCACATGCACACAGAGCTTCATCATGTTATAAAATGCATTATTCAAAATATTTGAAAACCACACCTCTATAGGAATTTTAAATTATTTTTTTTTTCCTGTTTCTGGGTAGCAATGGACATTTGCAACCATTTCTGAAAAATTTCCTGGCTTATGTATAAATACCCTATTTGTGTCTGAAACAGAGGCTGATTCCCATTTTGATCATTCCCCTGCAGCCAAAAGTTGTGTAAGAGGTATTTGTGGTATCTTTTATATGAAACGCCAGATGAGGTGTGCTGTGGCATGTTGGAAATAAGGATTTCTGGAATTGCTAAATGTTTTTGAAAGAAAACAGAGCTATCAATCTTTTCTACCCCGAGGAACATTCCAAATGTGCTCAAAGCATTGTTCTGGAGGTGTGACTCAGGAAGCCAAGGAAATTAACAAACAGCCAGAGAGCTGGTGTGGCACAAAACATTGCAATGTTTCATCTAGAAAACCCTATCTGTCCTTTACATATAATTGTCACACAAAATGAGTAGCCTTCAAGCAACTCTTAAGATGCATGGCTCCTAATTAATGGGGAAATATGTAAATTTCTTTTTAATGGCATCAAAAGTATAGTAAAACCCATTAGATGTTAATGAGCACTGCCACTAAGTTTCCTGTTTGTACTAAATGTGCATTTTGTGGTAACCCAAAGAAGGAAAGTCCAGTAGACCTATATTAACACATGTCCTTTTTAGCCTCAATTATTACACCAACTCCTATAGGACACGGACATATGCTATTAAGCCTTCACAATGTTAGAGCAACCACAGAAAGAACATTTTTCCAAGGGAAGTCCTGGTTGTGTTTCTACTGTGACCAGTATTTCTAGGCTCTAACTCATATCTCAAACATTCCTCCACACTTAGGAAACTGCATAGATTCCAGACACTTTTCTTCAAATGCCCAACTTTATCTCTTCTTCTCCTTTCCCATTCTCACTCACAGAAACAATCCTGGTCTTGCTTCTCACGTAGATTCCAGTTTCAAATTTCCAAATGCCCATAAGAAACTGGGAAGACTGGTTTTCCAACCACTTTCAACATTTCCATCACCCAAACTCTTCTCTTAAACCTAAAATGAAGAAACTTGCCTTTTCATATAGTGTTCCCACATTGCGTCAAGCAAGAAAGCCACACGTCATTTTGAAACTCTTCACCCATCATTTCCAGTCTGTCCATAGGATCTGTTATTTATTCCTTTAAAATGTCATTGAGATTCGCCTCTTTATCCATTTAATTGGGACCACCATATTCATTGTTGTAGTCGCCTTCTGCCAGAATTATGGCTATACCCTCTTCCTTCCTTACTGAACTGATGGGAAATTATAGGCAGGATTATAACTTAAAATTTTATTAAGAATGTGCTATGTGTCAAATCCTGTATTAGTCACAGAATAAAGAGCAGAATTATTAAGACTCATTCTCTGACATCAAGTTGCTCAGAATCTTTTGACTGTTATTACCAGACTGTACAAGGCATTCTTGCACATTATGGTCATCATGTCACTTTCATCCTCTAGAATCTGGGAGTAAGTGTAAATGCTTTTACCTGACTTTTGTGGTCTGTCCTACTTGAAAAGACGCTATCTTTGTACCTTATTTCTCTTAATTCCCTGACATGGCTCATTTCATGCAGTAAGCTGCACCCCCCACCCATCCACCACGTGCCTCGTACACTTCCTAAATGTTACCTTCCTCCCTCTACCCTCCACACAAAACATAACCATCCTTCAGAGTCTGTTGGGCAGTCCACCTTTTCCACAAAACCTTCTGCAATTTCCCCCAAGCCACTTTCCTTTTCCTAATTTCCATTGTTCCAATAGTTGGAGGAACTTCCTACCTTAGGGCACTGACTGTGGTATTAAAGCATCATATGTTTGAGGTGCCCTTACAGATGAAATATAAACGTTTGGATCTCTTCAAATTCTTTAATATCAGCCCCATACTCTATAGGGCACTGTGTGACAACAGTAGTAGATTTAGTCTTCATCAGATGCACTCTTCCATTTTACCATTTCATGACTTTACTTTTAAAATGCTCAGTGATAATAACCTGTGCCTGGCCCAGAGTTAAACACTGAGAGTATAGGCATCTGCAGATAAATAGATCCTGATATCATGAATAAATACACAAAATAGCAGAATCCTGGAGCAAAGAGAGATTAGTTTGTCTGAGGACGTTAGTGGGAGCCTCCTAAAAAGGATGCTATTTTCTGCCTGGAATATCCTTTGTTTCTTGTTTAACTAGTAAATATTATTCATCCCTCATGAATTAACTCAAAGCATATCTCTTCTCTGGAGATTTCTTTGCCAACAAAAGTAGGGAATAAAAGACCCAGAGAAGTTTAGTGATTTGCATAAATGATGCATCTCCTTTTGTCATGTGCTCCCCATGAGTACTTTTGTCTTAGATATTTGTTTCAAGTGATTCTGCTTATAAATTTCTTTTCTAGATTTTGCAGTAACTAGATTAAAAGACAATCTTGGACATTTTATACAGGTGTGTTGGAGTGATTTGCATAAATTATTTAGATTCTGTGACCCTCCTTGTCTGTCTTTTTCTTTTCTTTCCTTTTTTTTTTTAAACTTTCTATTTCTTCAAGGCTCTTAGTGGACATAAGAGAGTCTATAAAGGAGGTGTTGTGCTTTCCAGCTAGAACAAGTTCCAAACTGTATGGCTAATCTGGAGAATATGTTTTGAAATGGTCTCAGTTTCCTTCCCCTGATCACAGGGAATAGGTGTTTGATCTAACCCACCTAATCTCTCATTTCCAACCAGTTGTAAAAACATGCTTCTCAGAATTCCAGGCTACTGCAATAGAGGGGAGTAAATAATCAGGGAAGAGTGGTTAAATATAGACTAAGGTTTAGATTTATAAAACTTCAGCCAGTTGGTCTGACATTTCCTCTGTGGAACTCCATTGGGAGCTGCTCTTGTCCGTGGTATGTGTCTGTTAACTTTTATTAACCATTTTAGTGTCAGAATTCTTTATTCTCTCAATCTTCCTAATAATGTGAATCCTCTGACTTACTTTTATTTTACAAAGTATAAAAATCCACCATGTCTATTCAAATTTATTCAGCAATTGTTCACTAAATTTCTATGCCTCAGACATTGGAAACTAACACCAGGAAACCACAAAAAATGACTCACCTTAAAATATCACTGGGAAGTTCCCATTGTTACAAATGATGTAAATTATTTTACTTCTTTTTCTTTTAGAACATTGTCATATGATGCCTGTGTGGAAGAGGGTATTGGAAACAAAAGCTCTTCTTTGCTACTGGCAGAGAGGGTATAGAAGGGCATTCTCAGGTTACCTTATTACTATCTATCAAAATTTCAAATATTTCTACTTTTGGTCCATCTATGCTACTGCCATGAATGTATTCTACTGGTATAGTCACACGAATAAGCCAAGAGTGATATATAAGAATTATTATTGCAGCATCATCTATCATAGCAAAAATAAGCAAATATCTATTAATGGGGATGTTTAGTTAAAATACAATAAAGACATTCAATGAAATACAATGCAACTATTTTTTAAAATGAGACAGATTGATGTACAGGGATATGGAATTATTTGTAAGATGTGTTCTTTAACAAAATAGTGTATAGCAAACTTTTGAGAACATCTATATTTTTTTAGATGCTTTGTAAGACCTCAGTTCTCAACGACTATGTAAAGTAATTGGTCAAAACGATGCATAAGATTTACCTTCATTGTACTAGATAACTGTGAAAATGAACAAATCATTTTAAAGCAACTATGACCAGGAGTTTAACAACTAGACAGTGCAGAGTTGCCTGTGATCTTTGAGAGGAGTGAACCACATGACATGAGCTTCATATACCCCATAGCGTTCTCTCTCAGGGAACCCTACCAACTATGGCATAAGAGAGTTCAAACCAGAGAACAACCATCTCTCTGGGTTAAAGACAGATTATAATTCAGATCTGCTAGGGAGACGGTATTTGAAGAAAAAGGTATTAGAGAGGAAGGAATTACATGTAATATAGATATAGAGAAAGAATGCGAGAGAGAGAGACCCTTGAATACTAGACTGCATATACAGTGAGATTTTGAACAATCTGGGATAATAGCTATGAGTTGTAAACGTGATAGGATTCTGAAATCTCTATGATGCTGCTGCAATAATAATGCTGAAATGTGTTAGAATTCCAGTCAATAAGACTGAGGAGAACTTGCTAAATACCCTGAGCATTTAGTTGAGACTTGACAAAGGGATAACTTTGGAAAAAGGCTACTATAACTTTCCATAAAGATAATTCTGGAGTAGCTTAACAAACCAAGCCTTGCTGAGATTGAATTGATTCTCCAATAAATTAACTAACTTCCAAAATAAAATATGGCACTATTAAAAAAATGACCTCACAAAAATAGCATCCTTAATATTCAATATATGATAAAATAAATTACTGGATATGTGAATAAACAGAATGATATGACCTATAACCAGGGGAAAAATAGTAAATCATAAAGGCTCAGTGATGATACAATGTAGAATTTAGGAGAAAAATATTATTTAAAGGAAAGTAAAGGAAAATATAGATATAATGAGAGACTAGGTGAGAAATTTCAGTGGAGAGGAAGAAAAGGTAAATACAAAAAAATCTAAGGCCAAGAAATACAATATCTGAAATGAAAAATATAGTAAATGAGATGAAAAGAAGATCAGACACTCCACAAGAAAGTATCAATTTCTTTGAAAAGTGTTCATTGCAAACTACTACCTACAGAGGAGAAAAGACTGAAAAAATAAAGACACATGACTTGTGAGATAATATTGGGCATCTAGTGTGTGCAAGGGAGTCCAAGAAGGAGAGGAGTGTTAGGGCCAAAAAACAAAAACAACAAAACAAAACAAAACACCTCGAAAAAATAGTGGCTAAAAACTCTTTCAAATTTTAACATAAATATCAACCCACAGAATTGAAAACCTTGACAAAACCAAAAGCAAAAGAAGCAAAAAGAAAAGAGGAGAAAAAAAACTAAGTACATCATAGTTATATTGATAAAAATCTGGGATAAGGGAAAAATTTTAAAGTATCCAGAGAAAGACACAACACATATATTCCAACAACAATAAGGATAAACACTGACTCTTCATCACAGACAATGCAAGCTAGAAAACAACGGAATATCATATTCTAAATGCCGGGTGTGGGGGCGATCAATAATTTTAACCTAAATTAATAGCCTGCAAAAGTATCCTTCAAATATGAAGATGAAATGAAGACATATTCAAATAAAGAACAGCTGATGATAACTTTCAGAGCCAACAGAACTACACTACAAAAAAATGTTAAAAGAAGTTTTGCAGTCTAAAATACTAGCAAAGAAATGAAGAGTGCAAATCATGACAATTAGCTATTTAAAGAAAAACAGCTATGAAGTATTTAGTTTTAACATAGATAAATGTAAAATATGTGACAAGTGCAACTATGGAAGGTAAATGTTACAAGGTTCTTAGCTGGTATGTAAAAAGATAAAATTGTAATTTAAATTAGACTGTGATAAGTTAATAATACATATTATAACCACAATACCAACCACTGAAAATGGAAGGCAAAGGGAATAGATAAGTGAGATAACAATAAATATTTGATTAGTCTAAAAGGTGATGGAAATAGATGTGGAGAAAGAGAATAAATGATACAAACAAGGGAACATAGCAGAATGGTAGACTTAAACTCAGTCATATGAATAATTACATAAATATAAATGGAGTAAACACTGATTAAAAGGCAGCAATTGTCATACAAATAAGCAAAATTCGCCTATATTGAGATACCTAGTTGAAAGTAACAAAGTAGAAAAAAGTATTTATATGAAAGAATGGGATCTTATAGAGAACATAAATATATTAAAAAGATAAAGTAATATTGACTGCTTTGTACCCATCACAAACTCTTTCAAAAAATTGTGAAGAAGGAAATACTTTCCAACTTGTTTTATGGGCAATGTTACCCTAATATTAAGCCCAGAGAAAAACATAAGAAAATGTTAAAAAATATTTCTCAGGCATAAATAATAAAAAAAAATCCTTGCAAATTAAATTCAGCAATATCTCAAAATCATAATGCATCATGACCAAGTGAGGTTTACATGGAATGCAATACTGGTTGACCATTTGGAAATCAGTCATTATAAACCAACAGAATGAAGGGCAAAAGTAGTCTATATGGCCATTTTAGTAAATGCAGAAAAAGCACAGAGCAAAACTCAGCCCCCAAAAATCCTGAATCCTTAGCAAACTAAAAGTAAACAGAACTTCCTTAACCTCATTAAGGGTATCTCTGAAAAACTTAGAGCTGAGCACAGAAGATTTTAGGGCAATGAAACTATTCTGTACTATTGGCTACATGACATTACACATTTGTTAAAATTCATAGCGCTGTACAACACAAAGAGTAACCTCTAATGTAAATACAGACTTTGGATAATGTCATGGTCATTACGTTTTTAAAAAGGCACCAAAGCACTTTAAAGAGAAAATAAATTCTTCAAAACATAATACTGGAACAACTGGGGGACCATATTTTAAAAATGAACCTTGGGGCATGTGGGTGGCTCAGGCGGCTGAGTGTCCAACTCTTGACTTTGGCTCAGGTCATAATCCCAAGGTCATGAGATCGAGCCCTGTGTCAGGCTCCAAACTGAGCAGAGAGCCTGCTTAAGATTCTCTCTCTCTCGCTCTCCCTTTTCCCCAACTTGCTCTCTCTCTCCAAAATAATGAAATAAAATAAAAGTTAAAAAAATAATCCTTGACATCTATCTCACAACACACTCAAAACTTAATTTGAGATGGATAATAAACATAAATGTAAAAGCTAAAACTTCTAGAAGACCACAAGAGAGTCTATATTTGCAAATTTGGAGTAGGCAAAGATTTTTGTACAGGGTAAAGAGAAACACCATAAAAGAAAAAAAAATCAATTGTACTTCCTTACATGAAAAACTTCTGCTCATAAAAAGACAATGTTAAGAAAATGAAAAGGCAGATCACAACCTAAGGGAAAATATTATAATCTGTATATATGGAAAAAATGACATATAAAGATAGAAAATATAATGAACTACTATTTAATAATGAAAATATAACTGTATTAAAAAAGTGGTCAAAATAATTGAATAGACATTTCACAAAAGAATGTACAGAACAACCACTAAACAAATGCAAAAGTGATCAAAGTCATTAATCAGGAAAATGCAAATGAAAACTAAAATATGTCAGTTCATACACACAGAAGGCTTATATGCTAGAGAAGATGTAAAACAACTGAATTTCTCATTATGTTTTAGTGAGACTGTAAAGTGGCATAGGCACTTTATAAGAAACAGTTTCTGGGGCACTTGGGTGGCTCAGTTGGTTAAGTGTCTGGCTCTTGGTTTCAGCTCAGGTCATGATCTCGTGGTTTGTGAGTTTGAGCCCCATGTCGGGCTCCATGCTGACAATGCAGAGCCTGCTTGGGGTTCTGTCTCCCTCTCTCTGCCCCTCCCCCTGCTTGCTTGCTTTATCTCTCTCTCTCTCAAAATAAATAAACTTTAAAAACTGGCAGTTTCTTATGAACTTAAATATATATGTAGCCTATGATCTGTAATTTCATTACAAGAACAAATAAAGACATGTTCACAAAAATACTTGTATATGAATCCTCATATCACCTTTATTCATAATAATTAAAACCAGAAACAATGCAAATATCCATCAAGAAGAACATGAGTAAATTGTGGTATATTCATACAATGGAGCAATTAAAAAATTAAATTATCCACTAAATGGATAAATGCAATGAAATGGATAAATTTTGAAGCAAACGAAGCTAGATATAAAAGACACTGTACAAAATGGATCCTGTATAAATCCATTTATATGAAATCCTGCAACAGGAAAAATTTGGTACTAGAAATCAGAAGATGGTGGCCTGTGATGTGGGGATGGAGCCTGGATTGACTAGAAGAGGCGTCATGGAACTTTCTGGAGTGGAAATATATCTTGATTCATTTGTGAGGTAACACACATGTGTATAGTTATCAGAACTCACTGAAAGTATGATATGTGCATTACACTACATATAAATTATACCTCGATAAATAAAGGACAGATGTTTTGCATACAAGCGCAGACACACGCACACTCCAAGA
Organism: Suricata suricatta; assembly: GCF_006229205.1. Classification (NCBI taxonomy): domain Eukaryota; kingdom Metazoa; phylum Chordata; class Mammalia; order Carnivora; family Herpestidae; genus Suricata; species Suricata suricatta. The sequence continues at coordinate 79,441,492 of NC_043708.1, read as the reverse complement.
AGGGGATGGTAGAAGAAAGAGATGGATTTTTGTTTTTGTTTTCCTTTAAGGCATCCCCAGAAACTACAAGAATACCTGCTATATAATAGGTATGCAATAAATATTCAATTAATGAAGTGATATATATGGAAAATTCCAAATAAAGAACAGGAAACTGTCCCTAGTAGTTGCCTTTGGTGATCAGCCTACTAGGAGAGAAGGGGATGCTTACTTCCATTCCATCTTTTCCTACACTCAATCCTGAATGCATATTTCACCCCTACATGAGCATGCGTGCACACACACACACACACGCACACATTTCAGAAATTCATCATGTTATGTATTTTTTTTTAAACCTAAATTTTAGTAAAAATTAAGCTGGACCCCAATAAATTTTTGTGAAATACAGGAATTTATTAATATCTGAGGTAATTTTCATCATAATGATTATTTTCTGAACAATATTAATTCTTTGACCTTCTAATAACTTCAAGTCCTCTTTATATAATTCAGTGTGTGTCAAAGGCTGAACTAAAAATTTCATAGTCCCTGTTAGCAATAAAAAAAGCATCAGGAAGAGCAGTTGCTTCTGCGGCTCTCTACAATTCTCCAAAGGGGTATTATTATCTCTAATTTACAAATGATACAATCTGGGGTCAAGGAGGCTAAATGATCTGTCAAGATTCTCAGCGGGCAGACAGTGTCAAATTCAGAATGTGCTGCCACCTCGAATTCCTAAGCGTATGCTTTTTAGAATGGCTTCCTTTGCTTCTCTTGTATCAAAAATTAACAAAAAGGAAATGAAATGTCACATCTTAAAAAGGCAAATTAAATGTATACCGTAGCAGGCAGGGTGACTGGTGTTTGGAAGAAAGTATTCACCCAGAAGAAGATTGCTAAGCAGTGGGGACAGAATCTGACTGAGGGGTCGGCCCACAGACGACCACCCAAAGCCCTGACATGGCGGCATTAACCTGCCCGTGGACTACATCATAAGTGAAGTGGTTACTGAGCCAGACTTTCTCAAGTGGCTTTTTATGTAACGACAGAAATACAAATTTATACAAATCCAGCTGAAGCAGAGTCTGGAAATGGAAACGGCGTTCAGCAGCCTGGACATGACTCTCTTGAATAATTTTGCAACACATACATGCAGTTTGTAGCCAGCCAAAAAGCCAGCAGTAGCTGGCAGCTGACGCCAAGATAAAAATCATTGCAGAGCACAATGCTGTTCACAGGGCTGAGGAATTTCCTTCATTATTTTAATAAGCTCTCCAAGAGGTTGTCTGATTTGAATAATCACAAAAGAACAGTGGAGAGAATAGGAGATATAAGAAAGCAGGAAACTTTTGTCTATTTTTTTTAGACCTTTGGCTCTACTTTGGGCAGCAAGGTGAGTCAGTAAATGAACTTATTTCTATATACATTTGTATTAATAAGAAGTCAGAGTCTCCCTGCCCCTTTAAATAAATCTTGAATAAATATTTTAAAATTCACTTTGAAATGGTACCAAATTGTTAGTCTGGAGACACCCACATGTCTAGGTCCAGGCTTGGCTGTGTTTATATGATCTTTCTTTTTATCCTTTTCATCATGGAATCATGGAAGGGAAAGAAAAAAAGCAAGAAATTCTAAGATTAGAATTATCTGAGGAAAAACAAAAACTACAGTCTTGAAGTGCATTTTAAAAACATGCAAAAGAATGAAATTGGATCCTTATCTTACACCATAAACCAAAATCAACTAAAAATTAAGACTTGAATGTAAGACCTGAAGCCATAAAACTCTAAAAGAAAACATAGGTGGTAAGCTCCTTGACATCAGTCCTGGTGATGATTCTTTTGGATTTGACACCAAAAGCAAAGGCAACAAAAGCAAAAATAAGCAACTGGAGACAAAAAGAAAAAAGAAAAACAAAACAACAGACAGTTCTAAGTGCTATGTATTGAAGGCTAAAATGAGTATGGAATGTGGATGTGTTTTGGGAATTCAGACATCAGCGTTACGGTGGCCAAAAAGGAAGGGTTCACATTTGAGGTAGGTCTTGAGCTGTGCTTGAAAGAGGAGTAAAATTGAGGACTGAGAGTTATATGCCAGACCCAAGCAGAATGCCACTAAAGAACTGTGATGGCCCTTTCTGTTTCTTCCTGTTAGCTGCTTTTCGCAATCCCAACCATTTCTATAACTCAGTGCCTCTCAATCTTATATATGTACACGGACTCACATACACACAACCCATAACAATTTCTCATCATGAAGGAAGATTTTAGGAAAAGTGTGTGGCTAACTATAATAGCTACTTCTATAACAAAATTAACTTAGTAATTTAGGATTTGCAAGCACTTCTCCCAGATGATAATCCTTACTGTAAAGCAGAATGGCAAAAATAGTCCCAGGGAAGACAAATTTTATATCCCTTGGATCCTTCAACCAGCATAACTTTTCTTCAAATGTCAACACAGGTAGAGCTTACCAAAAAATTGCTATTCGGCTAGGGACAAAATACAAATGCTGTATATTTGGCACCTGCTTGAGATGGAAGATGCTCGTAGCTCCCTTTTGAAAGAGACTTCTGTGAACAAGGACTTGGCCTGCCTTCAGTCCTTCAACACCATCTGTAGTAGCAAGAGTAAAAACACCAGCGTCACTCATTAGGTAAGAAGTGAGGTTTTCTGTTGTTTCTTCAGCACTGAACCAGATGTTGGCATGACTGTACTTCTCTCCTGGGCTGCACATGGAAAGTCTTGTTTGGAAACTTGAGCCCATATAGAGCAACCCTTTTTTGGCAATGAAAAGAAGTTGGAAGGTTTATTTCTGAAATATTTCTATATCGTGGTAGGTTATTTCCCCCCCCACACTCAAAAAAACCCACTCTCTTTTGAAATAATGAAATCATGTTTCTTTTAAGCTTTCTTTCCTTAACTCAATTTGCAAATATAAGTATAGAAACGTTATTCTACATTTTAATAATGATATAGCAAAAGTCACCTCTAATCTGCATAGTTACCTCAAACAATGTGGAGGACAGAGAATCGGCAGAAACTCACTGATCCTCTACCCATAATTTGAAAAGAAAATGAAATCACGTGCCACAATGTACTTCAACCATGCAAATTGTTTTCATACATATCCACTGGTGAAAGGAAGCATCAAAGACCCTAGGAAATATTCCACCAACATTTTGTAACCCATAAACAAGTTTTATGAAAATACAAATTTGCTCTTTTATACCTGTCTTAAACTTCTATAAGGCCCTGTCTTTGTTGGCATTCTAATTTTTTTGATGACCACAAATTAGGTTATAAGTAAATGAACAGCTATGAGAAAGAGATAGGTAAGAAGCAATTTGTCATAGAGGGGAAGGCTTAAAAGACAAACTGTGATTCTGGATTCAGAGTAAAACTGCAAAAATAATTTTAGTTTTATCTCAAAGAGAAACCCCAGATCAGCATGAGTTATATGGTTATGCAGAAGAACTAAATTTTTGGAAAAAACTTACGATGTGTTTTGTAAATACAAAGAAAAATTTATTATCTTTTTTTCTGTTTTTTATTTATTTTTGAGAGACAGAGAGAGACAGCACGAGCAGGGGAGGGTCAGAGAGAGAGGGAGACACAGAATCTGAAACAGACTCCAGGCTCTGAGCTCGCTGTCAGCACAGCCATGAACCGTGAGATCATGAGCTGAGCCAAAGCTGGATGCTTAACCAACTGAGCCACCCAGACGCTCCCAAAGAAAAATTTAAATGTTAGAGAAGCCCCCCTGACCTAGTTAAAGGGATCATTCCTCTAACTTGTATCACTGATCCAATAGAAAAGAAAAATGATATCAAGAATACACTGATTATTATGGGATACTTTTATAGCTTTACGATGAAGAATATTTATGCCCTTAAAAATTTCTAGAGCAAACCAAAAAAAAAAAAAAAAAGACAGAAATTATATAATCAAGCCAACAACTGGGAGTAGGGGAAATTTCTGCTACTGGGTAGAATGTAGGAAATCATGGGACTGTACTATAAATCAAACAACGAAAGTAAGAGAGATAAGTTACAAAATTATAGTTTATAAAAACCATCAGGCATGCAGGCATAGAAATTGATCTAAATACACTAATTCCAGAAATTGGCAAACCCTTCCTAGGAGAGAGGACACCCATGACTGTTTTCATCTCTGTTAGAGCTGCCACAGAGAAAAAGGATTCTGACATGCACCCCAATGAGAAGAAATCAGCCAAACTTGTTGTGAATTTTTTCTTTTATTTCAGTATAGCTGACATACAATCTTACATTAGTTTCACATACAATGTAGTGATTCAACAACTCTATATCCTACCTCAAGTGTCGCTGCCATCTGTCACCATGCAGTGCTTTTACAGTATCAGTCATTGTATTCTCTATCCTGTGCCTGTTATTCCCATAATTTATACATTTTGTTATTGGAAGCCTGTATCTCCCATTCCCCTTCACTCATTTCCCATCTGTCCACCCCCCTTCAAACATCAATTTGTTCCCTGTATTTATAGGCCTGGTTCTGCTTTTTGTTTGGTTTATTCATTTGTGGTATTTTTTAGATTCCACAAATGAGTGAACTCATATGGTATTTATCTTTCTCAGTAAGGCTTACTTCACTTAGCATAATACCGTCTAGATCCATCTATGTTGCTGCAAATGCAAGATCTCCTCCATTTTTATAGTTGTGTAATATTTCTGTGTGTGTGTGTGTGTGTGTGCACGCACGCATGCGTGTACCCATACACACGCACACCACATCTTCTTTATCCATTCATCTATTAATGGACACTTACAATTCAACACCAAAAAAAACAGTTAGACTGAAAAATGGGCAGAGGACCTGAATAGACATTTCTTTAAAGAAGACATACAGATGGCCAACAGACACATTTAAAGATGCTCAACATCCCCCAATATCAGGGAACTGCCAACCCAAACCACAATGGGATACCACTTGACGCTTGTTGGAATGGCTAGCATCAAAAAGACAAGAAAAAACAAGTGTTGGCAAGGAAGTGGAGAAAGAGGAACCTCGTGTACTGTTGGTGGGAATGTGAATTGTTACATCCCCCATGAAAACCAGTATGGAGTTTCCTCAAAACACTAAAAATAGAAATACCATATGGTCCAATAATTCCACTTTTTATGAAGTTTTAATGACCAAGTGAGGGCTAGCATGACAGGTTAGAGCCATAAGGACCCCAGGGAAGAGTGATTTCTGCACACATCTGCCAAGCCTTGCCCATAGGCCTTCACTAAATATGTGGAAATTATTCATTAAAGACTGGAGATGAGGGAGGGTAGCAGAGAAAAATCCTTGAGGCATTCGAGATGTGGAAAATTAAAGATGCTCACAAATTATTTGATATGACTCCCATTGAGAGAGGGTGTTATAACTCCCCTTCTCTTGACTCTACATGGGCTCTGAGACTTCTTTGACCAATAAATAAGACAGAAGTAATACTGTGCCAGTTTCTGAATTCAGGCTTGAAAAGACTAGCAGCTTCTACTTCATATATCTTGAAATCCTAAGTCCTAGAAGCCAGCCCCCTGTATGGACAAGGCCAAGAAGCCCCTGGAAAGACTCATTTGCTCCCAGGCAAAACCCTTGGCTAAGTTCTCAGCTGAAATAAACAAATTGTCAGCAATGTGAAGGAGTCATATTGGCAGTGTGTCAACTAATTCCATGGAGGTTATTTACCCCAGCTGATGCTACATGAAGCAGAAAATTTGCCCAGATGAGCTCTGCCTTAATTCCTGACACACAGTATCATTTTTCCTTATGAATAAGAAATGACCCTGTGCATTTATTGAAGGAACATTTCTTTACTCTTTGTTCTTCAGTACCATCCTTGCCGTAAATCCAATGTCCACACATAAATGGGCCTCTTTCTGGATTGTCTATTCTCTTCTGTTTCTCTGTCTTCGTAAAATACTACCTATTTTGATTACTCTATCTTTAAAGTAAGTGTTGATATTTGGTAGTGAAGGTCCTCCAAGTTTATTCTTCTTCCAGATTATATAGGATATTATTGATTCTTAGAATTTTCATGTAGTTATAGAATCAGCTTAGAGGTCTCTCATCTCCTTTGAACTTATTATTTTTCATGTAAATGGCATTTAAATTTTTTTATTTTGATTTTCTCACTGATGGTTATTGGTAATGTGAATATAATAAATATTTTTAACATTAAATTATCTTCACCACTGCTGCTGACCCTACCTATTAATTAAATTGCTTTTCTGTATATGATTTTAAAATTTCTACACCTATGTCTGTGAAACATGATAGTTTCTACCGAAATGAAAAGATTTTGCACAGTGAAGAAACCATCAACAAAACAAAAAGGCAGCCTACTGAATTGGAGAAAGTATAATATAATAAATATATCTGAAAAAAGTACAATAAATAATAATAAATATAAATATATAAATATAATAAATCTGATACCCAAAATGTATTAAAAAAATTATTCAACTCAACACCAAATAAGCAATCTGATTAAAAACCAGGTAGAGAATGTAAATAGACCTTCTTTCCAAAGAAGACATACAGATGGCCAACACATGAAAAGATGTTCAATATCAGATAATCATCAGTGAAACAAAATTAAAACCACAGTGAGGTATCAATTTATTCCTGTCAGAATGACTAGAATAAAAAAGATAAGAAATAACAAGTGTTGGTGAGGATGTAGAGAAAAAGAGAATCTTTGTACACTCTTGGTGGAAATGTAAACTGGTACAGCTACTATGCAAAACAGTATGGAAATTCTTCAAAAATTAAGAATAGAACTACCAGATGATCCAGTAATACCACTACTGTGTATTTATTATGTTGAGATATGTTCTCTCTAAACCTACCTTACCAAGAGTTTTTATCATGAATGTATGTTGCACTTTGTCAAATGCTCTTTCTGCAAATAGTGAGATGATCCTATGTTTTAATCTTTCTCTTATTAACGTAGTATATTATATTGATTACTTTGTGAACATTGAACCACTCTTGCATTCCTGGAATAAATCCCACTTGATCATGGTAAATTATTTTATTTTTTTAATATGTTGTTGGATTTGGTTTGCTAATATATTGCTGAAGATATTTGCATCTGTGTTCATCAGAGATATTGGCCTGTGGTTTACTTCTTTTGTAGTGTTCTTTATTTTCTGGTTTTGGTATCAGGGTAATGCTGGCCTCAAACAATGGATTTGGGAGCTGTCCCTTTTTTTCTATTTTTTGGAATAGTTTGAGAAGAATAGGTATTAACTATTTTTTAAATATTTGGTAGAATTCACCTGTGAAGCCATCAGGTCCTGGACTTTTGTTTGTTGGGAGTTTTTTGATTTCCAATTCAATTTCATTGCTTGTAGTTGGTCTGTTCAAATTTTCTATTTCTTCCCCGTTCCGTTTGGAAGGTATATATTTCTAGGAATTGATTCATTTCTTCTAGGTTATCCAATATGTTGGCATATAAATTTTTTAAAGTTTATTTATTTATTTTGAGAAAGAGAGAGGGAGGGAAAGGCAGAGAGAGAGAGAGAGAGGAAGAGAGAGAATCACAAGCAGGATTTTCACTGTGACGACAGAGCCCAATATGGGGCCCAAACTCACAAACCATGAGATCATGACCTATGCCAAAATCAAGAGTCAGACACTTAACCAACTGAGCTACGCAGGCAAACTGGCATATAATTTTTCATAATATTCTCTGACAATCCTCTGTGTTTCTATAGTGTTGGAAGTTATTTCTTCTCCTTCATTTGTGATTCCTCTCTTTTTGTTTCTTGATGAATTTGGCTAAAGGCTTTTGCAAATTTTATTGATCTTTTCAAAAAACCAGCTCCTGATTTCATTGATTTTTTAATTTTAGTCTCTATTTATTTCTTCTCTGATCTCTATTATTTCTTTCCTTCTATTGGGTTGGGTTTGTTTGTTTCTTAATTTTTTTAGTTCCTTTATGTGTAAGGTTAGGTTTTTTATTTGATATTTTTCTTATTTCTTAAGGTAGGCCTGTGTTGCTATAATCTTCTGTCTTTGAATAGCTTTTTCTGTATTTCAAAGATTTTGGACCTTTGTATTTTCATTTTCATTTGTCTCTGTATTTTTTTATTTCCTCCTTGATTTTATGGTTCATTGTTTAATAGCATATTATTTAGACTCCATGTATTTGTGTTTTTCCAGCTTTTTTTGTGGTTGATTTCTAGTTTTGTACCATTGTGGTTGGAAAGATGTATGATCTGATTTCAATCCTTTTAAATTTATTGAGACTTGTTTTGTAGCCTAACATGTGGTTTTTTCTAGGGAATGTTCCACGTGCACTTGAGAGGAATGTGTATTCTGCCAGGTTTGGATGGAATGTTCTGATATATCTGTTAGGTCCATCTGTTCCAATGTGTCATTCAAAGTCACTGTTTCCTTGTTCTTACTCTCTGGATGATCTACCCGTTGGTGTATATGGGGTATTAAGTCCCTTAGGATTATTACATTACTGTCAATTTTCGCTTTATGTCTGTTAATAGTTGCTTTATGTATTTAGGTATTTTCATGTTGGGTGCATAAATATTTGCAAATTTTATGTCTTCTTGTTAGATTATTTATTTTATCATTATGCAGTGCCCTTCTTTGTCTTGTTACAGTCTTTGTTTTAAAGTCTGTTTTGTCCAATATAAGAATAGCTACTCCAGCTTTCATTTTGCTCCTGTTTGCATGCTGAATGTTTTTTCATCCCTTTGCTTTCAATTTAAGTCTGAAGTCAGTCGCCTGTAGGCATTATATAGATGGATCTTGCTTTTTTATCCATTCAATCGCCCTATGTGTTTCAACTGGAGCATTTAGTTCATTTACAAAGTACTTATTGACAAGTATGTACTTATTGCCATTTTATTACTTGTTTTATAGTTCTTTTTATATTTCTTCTCTGTCCCTTTTTTCTCTTGCTTTCTTTTCATTGGTTTGATGATTTTCTTTAGTGAAACGTTTATTTTTTTTTAATTTTTTAATTTCTTTTTAATTTTTGAGAGACAGACAGACTGTGAATGAGGCAGGGGCAGAGAGAGGGAGGCACAGAATCTGAAGCAGACTCCAGGCTCAGCACTGTCAGCACAGAGCCCGATGGAGGGCTCAAACCCATGAACAGTGAGATTATGACCTGAACCAAAGTCGGACACATAACCAACTGAGCCACTCAGGTACCCCTTTAATAATACCTTTGATTCCTTTATTTGTGTGTATGTGTGTGTGTGTGTGTGTGTGTGTGTGTGTGTGTTTGATTTGTGGTTACCATTACATTCATGTAGAACTTCTTATGCATAAAGCAGTCTATATTAAGTTGATGGTCTCTTATATTTGAGTCCATTCTTAAAGCTCTATATTTTTACTCCTCCTCACTATGTTTCATATATATGATATCATAATTTGCATCTATTTATTTTGTGATTCTCTTGACTTATTTTTATAGATATAATTGATTTGGGGGTGGCTGAGAAGATTAGTCAGTTTAAGTGCCTGACTCTTGATTTCGGCTCAGGTCATGATCTCACAGGTTCATGATATCTAGCTCCGTGTTGGGCTCTGCACTGATAGCACAGAGCCTGCTTGGGATTTTCTCTCTCCCTCCTTCTCTGCCCCTCCCATGCTCATGCTCACATACTCTCTCTTAAAATAAAGAAACTTAAAAAAGATATAGTTGATTTTATTCCTTTTGTGCTTTAACCTTCATACTTCTTTTATAAATGACTAGTCTGCTACTTCTATCTGCATTTACCTGTGAAATTTTTTCCTTTCATAAATTTGGTACACCCGATTATGGCCTCTTCTTCCCACTCAAATAATTTATTTTAACAACTTTTGTAAGTCTGGTTTAGTGGTGACGAACTCCTTTAACTTTTGTTTGTCCAGGGAACTCTTTATCTCTCCTATTTTGGATGAATAATACAGTATTCTTGCTTGTATGTTGTTTTTATTCCTTCCTCTTTCTGTACTTTTGGCTTGAAAAGTTTTTGCTGAAAAATTTATGGATAGCCTTATGACTATCCTTGTATGTAACTGTTTTATTTTCCCTTGCTGCTTTTAAAATTCTCTCTTTATCACTACTTTTTTGCCATTTTAGTTACTAAGTATCTTGCGGTGATCTCTTGTGTTGATTTTGTTAGGCGTTCTCTGTGCTTCTCTGATCTGGATGCCTGTTTACTTTCCCAAATCAGGGAAGTTTTCAGCTATTATATCTTCAAATAAATTTCCTCTTTCTTTTCCTTCTGGGGTTCCCTATAATGCAAATGTTATTCTATTTGTTGATGTTGCTGACTTCCCCTAACCTCTTTTTATTTTATATAGATAGATTGATAGATATTTATTTACAACAGAAAATTTATTATGTATGTATTAAAACAGAGAGAAAAGTATATATTTATATTATATATATAATCATATAATATATATATTCTGTTTGGCTTGGTTGCTTTTCAACACTCTGTCTTTTCCTGGCCACTGGTCCATTCTTCTCCTCTTTATTTTTTTTTTAAGATTTTATATTTAAGTAGTCTCTACACCCAATGTGGGGCTTACAATGTCACGTTCAAGAGTCACTGCTCTACTGACTGAGCCAGCTAGGCACTCCTCTTTTTCTGTCTCTTCTAATCTTCCATTGATTCCCCTTAGGGTATTTTTAATTTCAGTTATTGAGTTCATCTCTAATTGGTTCTCAGATCCTCCCCTTTTTGTCAAGTCCAATGAGTATCTTTATGACCATTGCTTTAAATTTCTTATCAGTCATATTTTTTTTAAATCACCATTTCAGTTAGCTCTTTTGCTGTGATTATGTCCTATTCTTTTATCTGGGACATATTTCTCTGTCTTATTTTGTCTAACTTCTGATTTTGAAAGTAATGGCCTTATGAAGAAGAGGTCCTGTGGTGACCTATAACACCATGCCCCCTACTTACCAGAATCAGGTACTTTGGGGTCATATGTGCATTACATGCTCTCTACTGTTGCATCTGAGCTGTGTTTGCCGTCAGTTTAGTTGGCTGCAATGGCCCACTTTGCCTGTTGCGGGCAGGGTTTATCCCTGTACTGTTAAGAGGCCAGTATGGGTCCACTGTGAGCTTATTACGGGGTGGTATGAGCAGTCAGACTAGCTGATTGGCCAGTCCCTGTGCTGGGACTGCAATCACCCCAAACTGCATGGCTCTCTCCCCATAGTGCCCTCCCAGAGGCCTTCATTGGTGGGTGGGGCTGGCAGTTATACCCAATGCCTATTCCCAGTCTATCTGCCAGGGAAGGAAGGACTCGCATCAAACTGCAGGGCTCTCTCCCTATGCTGTCCTCTGGGAGATTTTTGTTGGTGGGCCAGGCCAGCTGTCAGACCAGATGCCTGTCCCCAGTCCATCTGCTAGGGCTGCAGTCATACTAGGTACCATGTTGTTAGCAAGGTAGGTGGAGAGTATGCATTCATGCTGTGGGCTGGGGCAGCAGTGGGGAGTGAAATGATACTTGCTAGCTCTTTGGTTCTTGGAGAAATCTCCTAAAGATCCCTGTTCCTCCAGCACATGTTCTGAGACTAGTAAACAAATCTTTATATATACCCCACACACTTTTCAAACTTTTGTTTCTATGCTGCATCTCTGAGGGACTGTTTGTTATGCTCGCTCATTCTCTGGGGCTCCCAGAGCTAGGCCCACTGATTTTCAAAGTACTTGGAATTAAGCCCTGCTGATTGTGAAAGCTCATGATGTTAAGCCCCACCAGCTTTCAAAGCCAGATTTTGTGGAGACTAGTCTTCTCAGTGCAGGTCCCCAGGCCTGAGGTACCTGGTGTGATATCTCTTCCTCTCCCTTCTCTGTACTTATGGTGTCCCTCCCATTTGTGTTTAGTCTTGTTGGGAGTTTGGTGCCTGACTGTATCTCTGACCCTCCTAAGCTTTTCAATGGGGGCATTATCTCCGTGATTAACTGTGCCAATCTTTAGGTAGTTTTCTGAGTTGTTTGCAATGACATGGCTATTACCTGTGTGCATCCATGAGTGAGGTGAGCTTAGGATCCTCCTACTCCACCATCTTCCCAGAAGCTACATAATATTCTTTATTGTAAATCTGACATAAATTTGATTTTGCTGAATGTCTTATTTGATTTTTTACCAAATTCTTTTATCTATAGCAAATCTATGACTGCACATCAATCTGGTTTTGGCAAATGATGTTGAACTTTAATGTGCTTTCCATTCTAAAACGAATTATTAAATCTACTATTAAATAATTTCTCAATTTTATACATATTATGTTCATTGAACTGAATCCTTTTTCAGCTTCAGCACTTTCTGTGTGTAAGAACTTTACTTGCTCTTCACAGTGTGAACAAATTTATTGCTGAGTTGGATAACAGTTTCAAATGTTTGTTGGTAAGAGATGTGCAGTAGCACTCCATTATATAGTGTTTCCACCCTATAGATACAAAGGATATAGATATCTAAGCGCATAGATACTAGTTAAATGAAGTAAAATTATTAGAAAGTAATGAGTTTTGAGTATATATTACCTTTATTTTTAATTTAACTTACTTGGTCAGAAATGTATATCATTTAATTTAGTAATAGCTGTGTTTAAAAATTGGACTGAAAATTAAAAATCAGTTGTAGTGAATGAGTACTGGCCTGTTACAGCATACGGCTGGATTACTGGCATGTCTCCTTTTCCATTCCTGAATTTGGCAGTTCATGTGGTCCTTTTCTTTTCCTTTTTTTTTTTAAAAAAGTCAATCTTACCATGGGTTTATCAATTTTATAAAGCTTTCATTAGATAGACATTTTGACTTTGTTTATACCCTCTGTTGTATATTTATATTTCATTGACTACCATTGTTTTTTCTCTTTTCTTCTGCATCTACTTTGTTTTTGATTTGCTATTCTTTAAGTCCTTGATATGAATAGTTATATCACTGATATTCAGAATTTTTAAAATATGTTTTTACTGAAGAGTGTAAATGGCCTTCTGAGCACTGCATTTGCTGCATCTCAAAGATACCTTTCCAAGGTTTTATGATTTATTTAATTTTAAAGTTTTATGTGAGGCATACTTGATATACAATATAGTGCACATATGTAGCAAGTATAATATTTAACAAGTACAGTTTGATATGTTTTGATGTTCGTGTATACCTGTGAAACCATCACCATTATGTAGAAGATTTTTGGTGGCCCGTTGCTCTTGGATAATTTCCTAGGAGTAAAATGGCCAGGGCCAATGGCAGGTGTTTGCTTATCTTTTTAAGAAACTGCCAGGGGCGCCTGGGTGGCTCAGTCAGTTGAAAGTCTGGCTTCGGCTCAGGTCATGATCTCACGGTTCGTGGGTTGGAGTCCCGCAACGGGCTCTGTGCTGACAGCTCAGAGCCGGGAGCCTGCTTCAGATTCTGTGTCTCCCTCTCTCTCTCTGACCCTCCCCTACTCGCACTGTCTCTCTCTGTCTCAAAAATAAATAAATAAATAAAAAGTTAAAAAAAAAAAAAAAAAGAAACTGCTGAACTGTTTGCAAAACTGCCGAACTGTTTGCCAACGTGGTTGTATTATTTTGTGGTCTAACTGGTATAGTAGGAAAGTTGTACTTGCTATACATTCCTATTAAAATTTGATATGATTAGGTATAATTTTAGAAATTTTAATAAGTATATAGTAATGTTTTATTAGAGATTTAAATTGCATTTCCCAATTATATGTTCCTTTTTATTACTGAGCAGCATTCTGTAATATGGATATAGCACCATTCATATTCATTCACTCGCTGAAGGACATTTGGTTTGTTTTCAGTTTGAAGCAATTATGTATAATTTGCTACAATTGCTACAAACATTCATTTATTATTTTTTTATAAACATGAATTTTTATTTCTCTTTGATAAATACCTAGGAGTGTGCGTAATGGGCCATGTGGTAATTCCATGTTGAATTTTTTAAGAAATTGCTGCATTGTTTTTGAAACGGCTCAAACATTTTTCATTCCAACAAGTAATATATAGGAATTACATATATTCCTCTATCCATTTACATTAAACCTATGTGTCTTTATATTTAAAATGAGTTTCTTATGGGCTACATAAAATTATGTTTTTTTTTTAAAAATCCAGTTTATCTCTACTTTTAATGGGGTTTTAAAACCATTTAATTTAGTGTGATTATTGATTGAAATTTAGTTTAAGCTATCATCTTCCTATTTGTTTTCTGTGTTATTTTAGACTTGGCTTATTTTTGTAATTGCTCTAGGGTTTATACTATAAAATCTTTATCACAGTCTACCTCTAAGAAATTCTGTATAATTTTCCACATAAGGACTCAATAACAGTATATTCTTTCTCTCAATATCTAAGGCCATCATCCCTTACCTATACTCTTGTGACCCAGGTGGATCTCTCTGGATCACTGGATCTCTCATAGTCCAGAGTTATGTAGCACAGATGTTCAAGGGCTATTTCAGTCTAATTTCATTCTCAAATAACATTTGATTCAGTTTAATCTATTATCAAAATTTTGTTCTGGTTGTTCCCTCCTTCTACTTTCCCTATACTCCTTTGGAGTGTATCTAAGTTAGGTAACACTATGCTGAAGTAATTGGTATAAGGTTGGGGTTGGTTTTTTTTCCTTTTTCTTTTTCTTTTGTTTTGTTTTTCAAGTTTTCTTTCTCCTAAGCTAGATACAGTTTTAGGAAAACACAGGAAGGATTCTAGGAAGTAAATGATCAAATGGGTAATGAACTGATACAGTTTAAAATTTAAGTTGTAATATTTAACAAGTAATACAAACAGACTTTTCCTTTTTTAATGTGTAAGCGTAGGGGCATTTGGGTAGCTCAGTCTGTTAAGCATCCTACTTCTGCTCAGGTCTTGATCTCAGGGTTCATGAGTTCAAGCCCCATGTCAGGTTCTGTGCTGACAGCTCAGATCCCCAAGCTTGCTTCAGATTCTGTGTCTCTCTCTTTCTTTGTCTCTACCCCACTCATGCTGTCTCTGTCAAAAATAAATAAACATTAAAAAAAATTTTATGATGTCTAAGAATAAAGAAGCCTTTATAATCTTGGAGAATTTAAGATGTTTATAGAGTATAGAGCAAAATACAAAGTATTTTAACTATATATGGTAATGGACTCATTGTGGTAATATTTTATAGCATATACAAATATTTAATTATTATGTCATATGCCAGAAAATAATATGTTTTATGTCAATTATGTCTCAATTCTTAAAATATATGTATATATTTATATAATTTTAATTTTATGGGTTAATTTAATATTTCATACATATTTTTAAAATTGAAATAATATCTTCAATATTAGACTTTTGTTTATTATCCTGTCCAGTGTGAAGTTAAAAAAGAAAGTGACAAATTTTGACAGAATTCTTGACTTCCAATCATTTTTAACAGCATGTAGACATATATTATAACAACACAAATGTTTGTTTAACAAAATGTCAGACTTTTTTTCTCTGGAATTAAATGTAAGCCACATGAACAAAATGACCCATTTTAATTTGACTTGGAAAGGAACCCAGATTATAAATACCATCATGTGTATAATTTTCCAGTTACAATAAAATGAGTAGGGTTTTTTGTTTACTTTCAAGATTGACCTCATAGTATTTTTTTGGCCTCTTGAAGTGTTCATAGTAATTATTAAATAGAACACTCCATTTTCTATATATACCAAAATTCCCCCAGAAATGTTCATGTCTGAAAAAGAAATGTTGCAAAGGCAAAAAGAAGAGTTTTAGGCAAGTGTAATGTCATATGGTAAAATTTCCATGAAAATATTTTCATGAGTAATGAAGGAAATATTATGAGCAAATTCATAAGCATATTCCTTGGGAGGGGGTTTAAAAGGTGTGAAAAAACTAAGGATACTCCAGAAAGTACTTCCCTTTTTCCAGTTCAAACCTACTAAGTTATAAGTCTGCTTTTCTCAGTGTTTCAGGTGCAAGTCCACTATCAAAAGTAACCTTGATTCTGAAAAGTTAAAACAAGCACATTTTAATAAACTAAGTTTCTATAAAGTAGTATTTCTTTAAAGTATTTCTTTAAAGATTATTATTGCTTTTTAAAAGTTGGTATTTTTAATGTAGAACTTCCTTAGGCACACAGGATATTGTTTTAAAGGATCACAAAGTTTGATAAATGAACCTTAAAAATTGCACCCAGATTTGTTTAAAAGAAAACATATAATAAAACAAGACATTAGACTGTGATTGTGGAGTCTTGAAACTTAACATCCTTAAAGTAGATTGAAAACAAATGAGAGGATATAAAACACATTTTCACCAAAAGGTTAAGATCAATCATAAATATCATACCAAACCAAGAATAATGGCATCATTTATTGTCTGCAGACATGTGTCTCTGGGCAGTATGAAGCTTGATCCTGGAGCTATTAGTAAGTTGAAGTTTGGCTCCTGAAATGCACTCTAGGTCAGCCAGTCCATAATTATTCATTTAACGTGTCAAATCATTGACTCCGCTACACAAAGACTTGATTGATAAGTGCTGTTACTAAGACGAGTGCCAAAGGTATGCTTAGTTCAAGGTGCACGGAGTCACCACAGGATTTGACATACTAAGCCAGCTCCTGCTTAGTGAGCGGCTCTCCAATACCTTTCAGAGATGGATTAACTTTTCCAAGCCATCAGAATCCATTTTCAATTGCAGCCTTCTGGGAGACCAAAGGAAGCAGAAAAATCAATCCTTTGCCCTTAAATTGATTAAAATCTGAGTAAGAGACAGAAGCTATACAGTAAAATATATTATCCCTCATGGTTGGTAAAGAATTCTAGAAAATCAAATATTGTGGTTCAAGAGTCCATATATGTTTAAAGAATTAAAAATAAAAATAGAGTCTTAACTCCACATGTCATAACATAAAGCATAGTAATAAAATATATTTATAATAATTGAAAAAGCACTTCAGTATTTTAGTCTCAAAGTCAGCCTTGTAACCAATTGTCCATATTTACTAACCAGCTTAGCCACAGTAGAAACTAAGCCCTGATTGAAAGGGGCTGATTCTGTGGAGCTGTATCTCAGGGGATTTCTCCACCAGGCCTTTTCCTAATCTACCCCAAGGAGGAGTCCCTCTGTTGGCAGGTCCTTAGTTATGATTCCCTGTAATATGATCTGTTCTCTGTACCTTCATGCCCTGTGATCCCATGTTGGAAACTTCTGTTGGGAAGGTCCCAATATCCTGACAGTCTCATTCTGTTCCAGATTCTGTCTTAAGTCCTCCTTTTATTTTAAACCTAAAAGCCTCAGTCAGTGTTCGGTTAAATCCTTGTTTATCCCTGAGAAATGAAGACTGTTATCTTAGAAGGAGATTTCATGTGTTATACTGCCATTTCCATGCTTACAGAAGAGGAATTTCCTGTGACTCCATTACAGAAGACATACTTATTAACCTGGGAAAGAGCTAGGGAGTAATGAGTAACCCAGGCTGATGGAGCCAGCTCGTCTCACTGCTAGAGCCTCACACTTGGATATATATGGAAGCTTGAGACTTGTACTTGAAGAGTATCCAGAGTACAGAATTACAATCATCAGTGTCATTGGTGAGAAAATTTGCTTCGTATACCAAAAACAGTACTAATATGGGGATGCTGTTCCTTGGTACCATACCCAGAAGGTGAAAGTCTCACTCAGAATTTTAAAGGAAATACATAGAACACATACGAAAATGTTCTTTCATTAAATAACCATCTCCGAATGCTCTAAAATTAATTTTAAAAAGAAATGCCTAAAATATTGCAAAATATTCTTTGGGATTAATTCCTTTGGAAGAGGTGTTTATTTACACTATTTCAAGATGAATTCAAGATAGCTAAGATACTTATTTTATTACTGCATTTTTCCAAGTGTCAACAATACTCTATATCATAATATTGCTCTTTGGAGCCTCTATCATTCATAAGATGTTTACTCACAAAATGTCATGGGAAAATCAAATGCAGTGCAGACCACACATTATCATCATGGAAAAATGGAGACTTGTTTCCTTGTGAAAACATATTTTTGTATTAAAACAACACTCCGCCTATCTACGGAAGAGAGAGTTCAAATCAGTAAGACATTTAGATCCCAGTAGAAAGCATCACAAAGAACATGAACAAATCATAAGAAGAGGATATACAAAAGAATAAGGAACAGTTATTTTTTAAAATGTCCTTATACAATAATAATAAACAATACTAAATAAAGCTCAGTATCACTTCCTTCCTATAAGAGGATCAAGCACTTAAAAAACAAGATAATACTCTGACCTTGGAAGGACATGGAAGATAAAAGGTGTTGGAAGTGTCAATGAGTAAACTCTTTCTAGAAAGCAAGTATGCAACTTTTACTAACAGCTGTAAATGATTATGATTTTTGATGCAATAGTTCTATTTATGAGAATCTATGCTGAAGCACTAATCAGAGATGGTGACAAAGATTAGTGCAAAAAAAGTCCTCTTCTTCATTGTTTATAATGGCAAAAGAAACAAAACAAAAACATGGCCTAAAATGCTCAGCAATAGGAAAATGGATAAATAAAAAATAGTAATTATATAAAAGGAAATGTGATTGAATCATGTATACAGTTCTTTAAAAATTAGACACATGAAGAAATGTCCATAATTGAATATTTGGTAAAAAATAAAGCTGTATATATATATATATATATATATATATATATATAACAGAAAAGCATTATATAGCAAATTGTATACCATTAATATATAGCATATATAACATAATATTAATTTATATTGGTTGTATTATAAATATATATTACTTATGTTATTAATGTATAATATATAAATTAAAACTTATATGTAAAATGAACCAGAACAGCATCTGTGATTCATACTCTTAATGAATGTCCATTATTAGTTTCACCAACTACATATGCTGTATATTGAAGAAATTTGATTTTAAATGAAATAATGTCATGTTTATATAAGCATGTTGAATATCCCTATAACATATTTTTATCAAATGTTTTAAAGAATCGATACTCAGTTACTTTATACCTCCTCTGAGTCTAATGCGAAATTAGCTACATTTGCCACCATTTGGGAAATTTCAGGAGAGAGGAGGAAAGATGAAAGAGAACCAAGCACTTGGGTCTCAGTTTGTGATACTGGGCCCCTAACTGGCAATCTCACAGTGTCATTTTCCCCCAGCATCTACAAGGTTATGAGAGTTGAGAAGAATTGTTTCTTTTTCAGTAAAATTAGAATGAAAAATTCCTTGTAAACTAAATCAAAAAATTAAAATGAGAGAGTACATGTCAAGTCAGAATGTAAAGTCCAGTTTGTCTGATATAAGTATGGCTACTCCGGCTTTCTTTTGGCTTCCAGTCGCATGGTAGACATTTCTCCATCCCTTTACTTTCAACCTGGAGGTATCTTCAGGTCGAAAATGAGTCTCTTGTAGACAGCAAATAGATGGATTTTGTTTTTTTATCCATTCTGCTACCCTGTGTCGTTTGGTTGGAGCATTCAGTCCATTTACATTCAGTGTTATTATTGAAAAATGTGGGTTTAGAATCATTGTGTTCTCCATAGAATTCATGTTTATAGTGATGTCTCTGGCACCTTGTATTTTTTGCAACATTTCCCTCATAGAGTTCCTCTTAGGATTTCTTGTAGGGCTGGTTTGGTGGTCATGAATTCTCTCAGTTTTTGTTTATTTGGGAATACTTTTATCTCTCCTATTTTGAATGACAAGCTTGTTGGATAAAGGATTCTTGGCTGTATGTTTTTTCTGTTCATCACATTGAAGATTTCCTGCCATTCCTTCCTGGCCTGCCAAGTTTCACTAGATAGGTCTGTAACCACTCTGAAAGGTTTCCCTTTGTATGGGAGGGCCCTTTTCTCCCTAGCTGCTTTCAGAATTCTCTCTTTATCTTTATATTTTGCCAGTTTCACTATGATCTGTTGTGCCAAAGGTCACTTCAAATTACATCTTAAGGGGGTTCTTTGTGCCTCTTGAATTTGACTATTTCTTTTCCCAGATTTGGGAAATTCTC
>NC_043708.1:79347617-79421365 GCF_006229205.1 Suricata suricatta | reverse complement strand
TTCACCTATTCTTCTTTCTGCCTCGTCAATTCTTGAGGTGGCTGCCTCCATTTTGTTATTCACCTCATTTATAGTCTTTTTTTTACTCATCACACCTATTTTGAAAGTCCCTAGTCATTGTCTCAGTTGCTTCTTTGATGCTTTTTTCAACCCCAGCAATTAATTTTATGACAAGTTTTTTAAATTCTTGATCTGGTATGTTGTCTAGATCTGCCTTGAGCAGTTCTGTGGCTGTGACTTCTTCCTGGAGGTTCTTCAGGGGAGAGATCCTTCGTTTTGTCATTTTTGCTGATTTTCTATCTCTTGTCGGCTTTAAAAGGCTCGTTGTGCTCTGTGTACCTGTTAATATTGCTCTATTAAAGGAGGCTTATTGACTGTCCAGGGCCTGTCATTTCAGGAAATATTCTTTTAATGGTGTTTCTCAGTTTCTCTTATTGTGCCTTTTTATTTCCCTACTCAGCGATATTTGGGACTCACCATCATGCACACTTTGGCTTATTTCTTGGTGTAGCCCTATGATGGAAAACAGACAGACAAACACAGAGGGAACAAAAACACACAAACACACAGAGAAATCAAACCAACAAACAAATTAAAGGGGGGAAAGGAAAGAAAGAAAATGGAGAGGAAAGAGATGAAAAGAAGAGAAGAAAATAAAATAATAAAAGGGGTCAGAGACAACAAGGGACAATGGACAGTCTAAAAGTGTATGGCCAGTTGAGGGGAGAGATAAGGATGAGATACAGGGGAATATATCTGGATTTCAAGAAAGAAAAAAAAGAGGGAGAGAGGAGAAAGGAAAATAAGGAGTAAAAATTTTTTAAAATTTAAGTCAAAAAGGTAATAATAATAAAAACTAAGTACAAAAAAAAAAGAAAAAGGAATAAAAAAAGCAAAAAAAAAAAAAAGCAGTAGCTCCCCCTTGCGGAGAGATGTGGTTTGGTGTGGTAGGTCTCAGAGGCTGCTCTCAGCAGCTCTGCCTTGGTGGCTGCAGAGAGTAAAATGGCGGCATGCCACGCTCCACTGGAACTAGGCACTGTAGGCTGCTCTAATGACTCCGATCTCCTTGTGCCGCAGCTGAGCCAGGTTGTGTTTTCCAGGCCCGCCTTGATTCAAAGTCCTAGTCCATGCACTTTTATGCTACCACAGATGAGATGTACTTGCTTTGATGGCTGTCTTCTTAGGGAGAGGGATCAGTTTCTTTTGGCTCAGGCAGGGATTTCGCTGCAGCTGCCTGAGGCGAGGTGTGTAGCAGGAGATGTAGTGCATGACCTCACAGACACCACTGTGGACTCCCAGCCCCCAGTCCGGATAGCATCGCCTAGCGGGAGGGAGCAGTGTCTCTTGGCGCCAGCTGGGATTGTGCTGTTGTTGCCTGAGGCGCCAGGTGCTGCCGGAAATGTACTGTGAGCTCCTGCAGCTGGGAGCCCCAGCCTCCACCACTGCCAGCTCCCTGCCTGGATCGTGTTGGGGTGGGGGCTGTTTTTTCCGTGTTGGCACCTGGGATTTGGGATTCATGTGGCCAATGCTGGAGGCGAGATGTGCCGTGGAAATGAGGTGCGTGCTCCCACTCCCATAGCTGAGGTCGAAATGAGCGCCCCTGGCGCCGCTGCTGCCCCCAACTCCCCACCGGGATGGCGCGGGGCTGGAAGCTGTTCCTTCCCTTGTGCCACCCGGGTTCGAGATTCGCACTGCCCAGCAGTTATACATGGAGTGAGAGTTTCTCTCTCCAAGCGCAGTTAAATGTTCTTTATCTCTTTCCCAGAGACAGTATTATGAGCCTGTTCAGTCTCTCTGTCTCTTCCCTTTGTCTCTCGGGCTCCACGCACTTGCCCCATGTTGAGCTGGGAGTCCCACCCCCACTGCCCGTCTCGGGCTGGCCTGTTTTCCAGTCTCCCCAGTTCACACTCACTCACTCAGGTATCTTTGAAGTTGTCTTCTTTCTGGATTCCATATTTTCTCCTTCCGCTCTTGCAGATGGGAGTAATGTCCATCTCAGTTCAATAGATGGGGCAGACGAAGTTTACAGAGCTCCCTTCCTCTCAGCCATCTTGACTCCTCCCTCCATGTCAAGTCAGAATGTATGCAAGGAAATATGTAAAGAGAATAAGGTAAATCATGAGAGAATGTATATGTACATTGCCTGGAAAAAACAAATATCAAAAACCCTAGGATATTATTCCCAGAAGCCAAATAGATGGCTTAATGCCTTTGAGGTTATATGGTCTGGGCTCTAACCTCAGCTCTGTGACTTGGCAGCTGTATTGTCTATAGCAAATTGATTTATTCTGTTAAGTTTCATTGTTCTTTGTTAAAAATCTTCCTAGCTCTCAGTACTATGGTAACTATTACATGATTAAATATACTCTCATATTTATGAGTAGAGAGCAGTGTTAAAATGAAGAATTGATCAAAGCATGAAATGTTTTATGAAAATTGTCCTTCCAACTTACAGAAAGTACAAATATTATTTTATAAATCAAAATTTATAAATCTTGACTCCTCATAAATAGATGTTAATGTCATTATATATTAAAATGTTATTTTCTTTTAAAAATTAACATGTTGGAAAATCAAACTTAATTTAACTTCCTTAAATAAGTGGAGTCTAATTGATGGAGTCTAATATTAGTAGTGAGGGATTAAGTAAGGGAGAACGGAGGTTGGAAACATTCCAGAATTTATCTTTTTCTAAGCTATGGAGCAGATAGCTTCTTTTATTTTTACTTATCTTTCTGTGATTTTAAAAAATATTTTCAGGAATATTTAATGACCATGAATTATTATTATAATTTTTTAAAAAGCAATTAAAATTATCTCATGTTTTGAAGTGTATTTCCAGGTAAGGAACCTTTCTATAGGCCTTAGAAAGTAGCTGCTAGATGAACTGAGTTGTCTTAGTGATCACTAGCACACCTGAACCTGGTCCCCTTCACCATTCCAAATTCACAATTCATCACTTTCTAACCCTCTTGACATCATAGTTTTCCTTGTACTAAATTAGGAGCCATAAGTGAGGTGTTGGGCTGTGCCGCAGGTTGAATTGTGGTCCCCCCCCCCAAAAAAGATATGTCCATATCCTAACTCCTAGAACTTGTGAATGTGACTTTATTTGGGGGGAAAAAAGAGTTACTTGCACATGTAATTAAAAATCTCAAGATGAGATCATCTTGGACTACCTGGGCTCACCTCAATCCAATGACAAGTGACAGGAGACAAAGAAGACATTGATAAAGCAGAAAAGACCATGTGAAGATGGAGGCAGAGATCAAAGTGTTGCAGCCACAGCCAAAAAATACCTGGAGCCACCAGAAAGAAGCTGGAAGGGGCAAGGAAAGATTCTCCCTTTGAGCCTTTGGAGGGAACACGGCCCCACTGACCCCTTGATTTCAGACTTCTGATCTTTAGACTGGAGGAGAAAGAATTTCTGTTCTTTGAAGCCTCCTGATTTGTAGCAGTTTGTTACAGGAGACTCAGGAAACTCATACAGTCTGCCAGGAAATTAACTCCATAAAATAACTTCTGCAAGTCAATCCCTAGGGAGCCTCCTTTGTCTTTTCTGTTTTAAGGCATCTATCTCCTGAGAATTGCTTTGGAGAGGACTCCAGATCTGTCTGCAGATCAGTACTTCCTAATTCCACACATTTCCCTTCTTTGTTGATCTTTGAAACAATGGTTCTCAGCCTGTGGGTCACGGATGCTTTGGTGCAGAAGGCTCTTCTGGCCATGTGTCTGGATTCTTTCTAGGCACTGTGTAATATCAGATAGATGTATTAACGTTTTCCAGTATTAGTAAATGGGGTTATTGGGATGAAAAAAATTATGTCACATGGTTCTCAAGTTATGGTGGATATGTATTCTCTAAATTCTCAGTTACTATCGTGGGGCACTTAAATCTTTCTGACAAATAAAAAAGGTCTTTACACCGAAAAGTTTGGGGCCACTGCTTTAAATTCAACACGGCACCTTTCACTCATTATAGAATGAATTATTCTCTTTTGCACCAATACAGGACCTACTTCACAGTGGTACTGAGATTTATCATTATAGTGTTGAACAATATGTAGATAAATGAATGAACTTCAGATTCCTAAGACTTCTTATGAGAGCGTATTATATGTGTGTTAGGCCATGGAGAATATACAAGTGAATGCATGTTGAATTAATTGAACATTTTATACTTGATTGATAAAATACACAGTAGTATTTCTACATATTAGATCAATTTTTAGCTTTGGGAATTTGGGGTTATGTCTTTTAGCCTCGAGTTCCTAAACTGTAATAGGAACTAGCTTTGTTGTGTGTGGAGAGGACTAAGCGAGAGTATGTATGTGAAGTTCCCCTCCAAGGGCTGGATATACAGTAGATATGATAAGTGTAAAAGCACCATCCCTTTGCTTCCTGGATCAACAGCACTCATGAGTTGGTAACTTTGCATGACCAGAGTAACCCTGGGAGAAATGTTACCTCTCCCAAGCCACGTGCTAGTTATCGTTTGGTCCTGTTTGTTGCTCTTGATCGGACAATGTGCCTGAAAGGAGTGTGCTCCCTTACTGATTTTTAGAAGAAGGTCCAGAATCAAATTAAAGTTCTCATTGGCTCGTATGTCATTAACAAGAAAGATCTGACTTTATACATATCCTTAGCAATTCTGATAATTGAAAAGTGATCGTGTGTTTTGTTTGATGATGAAACATACGTGTCGAAATGTACACAAGCATCTTGGATTCAGAGACAAGAACTGACTGAATGTAAGGCCTATGAGAAGATGTGGTGGGGTGAGGAGTCCTGTTACTTGACTCTACCAAACTCCGGGGCAGCTTTTATGCTTCTAGTCTTCTTTTCAGTGAGACAAACCTGGTCTGTTTATTTGGTTTGTTTAAGTAATTAGTTGTAAAACTAGGTTGGGACTTTTTAAGCCTGTGGTAGTTATTCTTTATGGGTCTGGGTCCTGAACAAAAATATTTCTTTAAGTTTTTTATTTGAGAAGAGCTTTCTTCAGGTGAGCTCTGGCAAACACTGTAAAAATGTATAAATCTGGAATGCTGGGAAGTATAGAAAAGGGAAGGAAATTACCTCAGTTTGGCAGGAGGCACAATGTTACTTTCTTTAATAAAATGCGTCCTCTGTCCTGACTAGCCCGATGCAGCCCCATTGAGCATTTCATTGTATTCTGTCACTTAGCCCTGCCAGCCAGAGGAGGCAGCTGACACTGTGTACCTGATGTCCCCACACTGGTTTTCACATTCCTCAGAGAGTTTGAAGGGAGAGCTGCTTTGTTATTTTTCTCAAGTCCTGTCACAAATGGTCTTTGACAGGAGCCTAGAAAGTCTGAGCAAGAACTGGTGGAGCCGGTCCATGCCAGCAGTGCCACGTGCCTTGAGGACAGGAGGCAGGGGGCAGAAAGGGATTTTGTCTGAAGGCACCCAGTGACTGTCCTCTAGCACTGGCAGAGAAAAAACACTTGCTAAGGGACAAACGGACATGACCGGAATGGAAGGGAAGTTCTGATAGGAGGGAGTACAAGCTTGGGGGAGCACGACAGGTCACAGAAGCCTCTTGATGCCTCAGCTTCTGTCTGAGGGCTACATTGATTTCCATGACATTCTAGTCAATCAGTGGGCCAATTTTTGTAGGGGGAGAATATGTTCCTATGTGCGCTTCCATGTTTCTTTCTCTCAAATTCCAAATGTGCCTTTTATCTAATGGGTACAGTGATAAGTAATATCATACCTGTATTCATACCACACCTGACATGTTCAGCAAATATTTCTTACCACTGATTGCAATAATGATAATTCTAGACCCTTACATATATGCGTGTTACAATTAGCACAACCAATTATGGGTGGTTTTTTTTTTACTAAGATTCAAGTTGTTAAGTATAGGCCTTAAAAGTATTTCCTAATTATGAGAACTGTGTTTTAGCATACTCTCTTTTAATATACAATGGCATTCATATTTCCTGAACTCCCTGTTTTAGTCCTAGGCCATTAAAAGAAACCAACTCTGTTCAGCCTCTGATAATGCAATTCAAGTAGCATATGAGTCCTTGGTTCTCCTCACAGCAGCCTCCGTACCTGTCAGCCTTTCCTCACCTTACTGCTGTGGGCACATGGCAAGATTGACTGATGGTCACAGTGGTCACATGCATCCAGGCTGGGGCATACTTCAGAGAAACATAGGTATTTTTTTCTCTGGACAGAAAATGTTTATCACTGGGGGGCCTACATGGCTCAGTTGCTTAAGCAACTGATTCTTGATTTCAGCTCAGGTCATGTCTCACTGTTCGTGGGATAGAGCTCCCTGTGGAGCTCTGTGCTGACAACATGGAGCCTGTTTAGGACTCTCTCTCTCTCTCTCTCTCTTTCTCTCTCTCTCTCTCTCCGCCCCTCCCCCACTTGTATACTTTCTCTCTCAAAATAAGTAAACATTTTTTAAAAGAAGAAAATGTTTATCACTTATATGAGTCTCTTCATATAGATGACAATCTCATGATAGTGAAATATCGATTTATTTATTATTATTGAGGGTCTCATGGTCATAAGAAGTATGTACAAGGAAAGAGTTGTCGTTAGAAAGTCTCTAATGAGAGTCCCTGTAAATTTGACAAGAGGAAATGATATTTGACAGCGAAAGTGATTAATGGAGCAGTGGAACAGAGGGCAGTAAAATCCATTTCTTCTCTTTTCTCAGGAGAGTTAGTAATGAGGCGGGTGACTTTCTCCGGTTCCTCAAACAGTGAAATTTTACTCTCTCAACCACTGACTTCTCTCCTAGTGAAAACAAAACCTAACTATTCAGATTCTTGTTACCTATCCTCTATGAGGTCTTACAACAGATTTGGAGAAGACTAAAACACACCGCTCTCCTGTGTAACAGTGTCAGGACAGTAGAACTAATGTGTGTATAAACTGACCTCCTTTCCCTCATTAAAAAGAAATCTGTTTCATAACATGTAGTGAAATTCAAAACAAGGTGAAGAAGGCAGGCCTAATATCCCTGCATCCATCTGAATACATGTGGATGCGTTATAGAAGGGAGTCGTTGGAATGAGCCTTAAGACATGGGGGGGATTTTGAGACTTAAAGGTGATAAGGAGAAAATTATATGAATAAGAACAATATAAACATTTGAGATGATTACTGATTCATTATTCATTATTTGATTCAAGGCATCCTGTCTACATGAGAATGGAGTATGGAAGTATGAGATAAAAGTATGAGAAAAATATAGTGGAAGACTCTGAAAAGACTTTGAATGTCAAAGAGAGAAGGCAGTATTTATCTCAGGAGGCAGTGGGAAATTAATGAATGTTTTAAAAATAAGAGTGATATTTTGGTGTTGTTACCACATATTGGAAACCACGGGGGTAGACTGGGAGAAAAGGCAACTGCCCAAGATTGATCTTAAGTTCTTCCAAAATAATTTTAGAAGTCATCAGGACTTCAATGAACATGGGAACAATAGAAATAAAAAGAAAAGGACATAGATCTGAACAAATATAGAATAAAACTACTTAATTGTCTCCCCCTTTGATCCATATCTTCTTTTACCTTTTCACATCCACAGATAACTCTGTAGCTTAAAAATAGGAAAGCTGAGGAAGCCATAGGTGGGGGCTTTTAAAGAGAGCATAGAAGGAGGAAGGAGGAGGAAGATGATTTCAATAGTAAACTTTTATTGATTACTGAGTACCTAAACTTTTCCTGAGCAATTGTGCTAAAACCAACTGAGATGGAAGAAAGCATACCATACTGATCCCAGTGTTTCATACTGTGGCACTTCACCACCATTATTGTACAGGATTTAAAGCTAATATTTGGCATAAATGAAAAAGGCAGCAAAGTACACTTTGCTAAATTCCAAAAGTATAGTTATTGAAAACAGTATAAAGTACATGGACAAAGCATTAACCATTCAATACAGGGAAACCTAGCTATCACTTTTTATTTGTTGAAATAAGAAGAGATAATTCAGGTCAAGGCTGCCCACAGCTTGGCCCCCACACTGCTGACGGGACTCTGGATAAGTTTTAGACAAGATGGAGATAAACATTCATTTAATTGTATTGACACATACTTCTTTTTTTATACATACTATCCTGGCTTTATGTTGCTAATAGAAATACAAAATTTCCCTTATAGATGGATGTATTTAAGTAAAAAGTCGAGTCAATTTAAAGAAAAAGATAAATATTAGTACAAGAATATGGCCAAAAAATCAAGGTGCTTTTCAAATGGCAAAATTTTGTAAAACCCTGACTTAGATAAACAAAACTGACTTTAATGTCCTCTAGAATTACATGTGGCTGCACTCTACTCGATCTCTACAGCAGTCCTTCTGATACCATTTGTTCAGTCTTCATTTCTAACACCAGGCTGTGGGAGAGTGGGAGCATCTGCTACTAGTTGCTCAAAGGAACAACAACAACAAAGATAAAGTAGCCACTGCCATTGCTGTACAGTTCAGATGAGCATAAATTCCATTTTCTGTTTTCACATTTCTCATAAGATTAAATGTTGTCACCCTAGGGGCACCTAGGTGGCTCAGTCGGTTGAGCTTCCAATTCAGCTCAGGCCATGATCTCATGGTTCATGGGTTCAAGCCCTGCATTGGGCTCTGTGCTAACAGGTCAGACCCTGGAGCCTGCTTCGGATTCTGTAGCTCTTTCTGTCTCTGCCCCACCCCTGTTCATGCTCTGTCTCTCTCTGTCTCTCAAAAATAAATAAAATGTAAAAAAAAATGTTGTCACCCTGCCAAAATTGTCATCTCTTTAGGGTAGGGACTGGCAGAATCACTGTGGATAAAGTAGGAGTTTAGAACTGAGCTCTGGATTCAAATCTTGGTCTGCCACCTATGTGAACTCCAGCAAGGCATCTGGCTACTCTGAGCCCTAGTTTGTAGGACTAGAAAGATACTAATGCTATCTCTGTGGGGTTATCTGAGGGCTAAAGGAGATGAGACATCATGCCCTTCTTGGAGGTGATATATACCATGCCTACGCTCTCCCCTTAGCTCTCATGTTGGCATGGCTCCTGCCTGCCTCTCTGACCACATGTCCTACACTGAGCTCCTCTGCCTGTGACTCAGCCTTCCTGTTCTTCTCCCCCTAGACTGGTCTTCTCATCCCGCTGTGGGACCTTTGCATTTTCTTCTACCTGGAGTGTCTTACCCATACCTGCAGGTATATTCTTCCTGACCTCAAATAAACTTCAGTTTAAACATGATTTCTGCAGAGAGCCCGTGCCGGATGCCTTATTGAAATCTCCCCCACTGCCATCAACCCCTCCACCTCTCTTTATCCCCTCTCCCACTTAAATTTTACCTGTAGCATTGATTACTACTTGAAATTGCATCCTCTATTTGCTTTTTCATTGATTGTCTGTACAATTGTCCCCCATACAATACAGGTGTTTGTCTGTCTTATTCATCACTATATCGTCGGCCTCTGGAATGGTGTCGGATGTATTCTGGTGAATATTTATTGAATATTATCATTATTAATGAATAAAATTCAATAATTCTAAAGGAATGTTGGAAAATCAGTACAGAATTTACTGAATCGCTTCTCGGCCTTTTGGCTAAGATCAAGTATAGAATTTACTGAGCACTCGCTAAGTACCAAGTGGAGAGACATTCTAAACCAGTGTAAAAACATGGTTTGCCCTAAAAGCATAAGGACTCATCATATACTAATTCTGTCTTGTTTTGGAATCAGAAGCTAATTAGTGGAACATTTTAGACAAGGGAAAGTGCTGAGAGGTCACTGAATATGCGGGGGAGACTGAGAGGCCTCAGGGAGGAAAAGATGGGAAGGCGCTGGGGGAGGAGGGTCCCCAAGCTGGCAGTCGTCTGTCTGTCTGTCTGTAGAAAGGTTGGAAGCCCTCATGATAGGTCTCATCTAAGCCACACGTGCCACATCTACACTGACTGCCTGGTGATGACACATATGCGGTGGGGGTGGGGTGAGAGAACGGGACAGGAGCCCTTCACGCCTCGTGTTTTCCTCATTCCTCCTGTTGGGCTCTTCCGGAGAGTGTGTGTGTGTTTCTTTTCCTTGGCTCCCAAGTCACATCAGTCTGCTCCTGGTACTTGGCAACCCAGCACGCTTCCTCCCACTAACGACAAGGCTGTCTGCAAAACAGAACAACATCTTTGAGATGGGGTGTTTATTTGGGCAGCACACAGCCTCTGCAGCCCACAGAGACCCCTCCTTCAAAGGCATTGCTGAACGGGCTCACCTGATGAAAGCCCGAACTGTGTATGCTTGACTTGATTTACGGGCAACGGCCAGCTCATTAGGCGCACTGGCCTGAGGAAGCAGTCGGCTGTGGGGACAAATGTTTGTGTAGCTCGGTGGTGCCCACAAGGCTGTTTGCAGCTTGGGGGCCGAAGTACAAAGCGGGCAGTGATAAGCGGTTGTGGAATCCATGGCTGGCTCAGGGAGCGCTAACTGCCCAGGAGATTGATATCTGGGGTGCAAAGGCTAAAAAAATTAGATTAATTTAGCTCAGCTGTGCTCACTGACGGATTGGGTTGCAGCTGATGCTGAAACATTAGAGATCAGACCTTAGCGATCGAGGGTCAAGTCTCAAGTTGGAAGGAAGGGAGTAAGATGGATTGCCTCTCAGCACGCCTGCTCCCCAGGAAAACGGTAGCCTGCAAAGGCAGCCCAGCTTTGCAGATAATCCTATAGAGCATCAGTAAAAATGTAAGTTGTGTTCCTCAGGATATGGCATTGGAAATTGGGAGCCATGTCTTCTAATCCTGGGAAATTACTTGGGACAAAGTACTTTAAAAACACTCAACTTCGTGAACTAAGAGTTAAATAATAACAAAGGAACCTGAAAAACAAGTAGAGCCTCCTCTGAATTCTAGTATTTTATTTTAAGGTATTTCCACTATCCTTGTTAGTATGATGATTATTTTATTGTGGCCCTGGCTCTTTTTCTCCCAAGTTCATCTCCTTAGAAAATATCTTCACCTGTATGTTTGCCTTTAAAAATTTCTTCACTATCCCATTTGATTCCTAAGTATAAAGTCTAGTAGGCTTCAAATTCCACACCCCATACAAGAAAGAACACTTACTTTTTTCACTAGAAACCCATTGTTCTGTGTTTAAGAGGACCACACTCTTTTTCTTATGCTTATTTATTTTGGAGAGAGAGAGAGAGAGACAGAGCATGAGCACCGGAGGGACAGAGAGAGAAGATACAGAATCCAAAGTAGGCTCCAGGCTCAAGCTGTCAGCAGAAAGCCCCACATGGGGTTTGAACTCACTACCCATGAGATCGTGACCTGAGCTGAATCAGATGCTCCACCACGGCCTGAGCCATCCAGACACCCCATTAAGGGAACTACCCTTAAGTTTATCCTTTAGTAAATTATCAACACTTTCATGTCTTTTAATACAATTCCTTTTAAAGGTTACTATTTATTGATCACTTCCTGTGTATCAGGCACTATGCATATTCTTTATATAATGAAGAGAACCGTTGTCCCAATTTACACATGTCTAAGAGAGTAATGCCACTTCTTTTCTGCAAAGGGTCCAAATTTGGATGATAAATTTTATGCTTACCTGCATATAATTCATTCAGAGATTAAAGTATGTGTATGTTATTGACTAATTGTTCAACCAGTGGTGATAGAGTGAACCCTTATAAGGTCCAGACTATGAAATTGGCCAAGAAAAATGGAAGATGCAAACACTAGGTGAATTAAGGCTATGTCCTCACAAGGTATCTCATTCAGTTGGTGAATGTCATTTTGGGGGTGGATTGGTACAAAAAAGAGCGTGTGCTTTTAAGACAGAAATTGTAAAAAGTGTGACGCAAAGAAGGCAGGATCTTTTGAGAAATGCCATGTCACATGATGGAATAACAAGTGATCTGGAAGCTAGAAGACCAAGATCCCGGTCACTTTGGCAATTAAGCATTCTGGCCAGTGAGTAAACCCAGTCAGAAAAGCCAGAAGATGACAGTGGATATGGGAACAAGATAAAAAATATTATTTTCTACTTCTCAGCATGGCCAGGCATGCTTCTATTTAGGCAAGCCTCTCACTTAGTGAAAGGAGGAAAACAAAACCTACCAAAGACTGACCAACATGTCACCAGCCGAATTATTATTTGGTCAAAGCACTTGAGAAACAAGATCAATATTCAGTGCTCTTTATGGAATAACCCCATGATCCAGGGCAAATCAGTTCTTCCTGAATGTCCCTCATTTGTAAAATATCAACATTACATGAGATAATATACAGGAAATTGCATTGAAAATTATAAAGCATTAAACTCATGAAAAAAATAATTTTCCCAGTTGTATATCTCAGAAAGATTGCAACATTTCCCAAAGTTACACGTATACTAAGTAGCAAAGGGAAAACACTCATGTCTCCTACTCACCAGCTCAGTGCCTCTTCTGTCATACACTCTGCATCCCTGTAATGACTGGTAAAAGTCCAATTCCTTAATGGAATTCAAAGCGAAATCAAGGAATAGCCGCAAACCACTATTTAAATAGAGCCACCAAATCAAACATTTACAGAGGGCAAAATTAACATTCTTGGATCAAGTTCAGTGGCAAGCAAGAGGGTGCACAACCATAACTGCTTTGACATAGAAATTTGTGGGATGATGGTCCAGAGATAATAGGAGGTACATTACCTCTCAGAGAACAGGAATCTCATTTAAGTGGCCCCAGATTCAACCAGCACAGAAATATAAGAAGGAAGACTTCTGTGTAAAGGCCATTAGTGAGAGCAAAAAAGAAACCATTATGCTTTAAGCAAGCTGCACAAGTAGAGTCATAGTCAGAGGGCAGGCTTTGGAACAGGAGTTTCAAACCCAAGGCTTAAAGGATGGGGAATAGCATAAATCAATGAAACAGGTGGGGTATAACAGACAGCAAGAAGTTTGTGAGCTGTGGCAAATTGAAAGAATACGCCACTACAAAGTTTTAGCCAATTGTAGCCATGTTGGAATGTATGATCCATGTGGTTTGATCTCACAATTTTTCAAGGAAAGACAGAAATTAGGATCAGGCTGGGAGTTCCCTTTCTCCCACGGGGGACCTCCTACATCACAGGTCTTCCTTTTTTGCTTTAACTCATGTATTGGTGGGATAGACCCTCTTCCTAAGGAAAGGTGTAGGATGGTTGAGTTTTTAGATTGGAAATGTATTCATTTTCTTAGATTTGATTAACAGTTTGGCAAGGTATGAAAATCCCTTTGCTTCAGGATTTTGAAGGCATTACTTCCCTTTCTTTTAGCTTCTGATGCTGCCTTGAGAGTCTTTCTCATTCTGATCCTGACCCTTTTTATGTGATATGCTTTATTTCTCTAAACAAAAAATGCATTATCTTTATGCCATTGTTCCAAAGTTTCTAGTTTCTTATTCATAAAGTTTGGTTCACATCATAAAGGTTGGCCCAGTTTTGAAGGTTGGCAAAAATCACAAGTCATATTTGTCATTTGTTTCACTATGGATTACAAAAAAAGAAAAAAATGAGGGTTGTGTTACAAAGCAAAGTCTCATATCAGTCTGGTGGGGTTTTTTCTTTTTTTTTGTTTATTGTTCTGAAGAAAGATTTATCTTCTAACTATTCTGTTGAATTATTCATTTCTACTATTAATTCTTCATTTTTAATAGTTCTTCCTTATTCTCTAAGTTGTATAGTAATATATGTTATACATATATACATATACATATAAGGTATGATATATGTAAGGTATTATATATATAGTATTATATAATATAAATATCAATTATATTAAATATGTAAGAATGGCTTAATATATAATCTACATATTTATAGTTTATATATTTACATATAACTTATATATTATTGTATAATATATAATTTAGAGGTATCGATAATAGATAGATACAGATTTATTATGCCAAATAGAAATACATATTTGTCCAGCTCAGTATGTATCTCTTAACCCTTCTCCTCCATCAGAGAGCATTATCTTTCAGTCCACTTACTCCATTTTTTTAAGTTTATTTATTTATTTTGAGAGAGAGAAAAAAAAAACTGCAAGCGCAAGCAGGGGGAGAGGCAGAGAGACGAGAGAGAGAGAGAGAGAGAGAGAGAGAGAGAGAGAGAGAGAATTCCAAGCAGGTTCCATCTGGTCAGCGCAAATCCCGATGCAGGGCTTAAACCCACAAACCATGAGACCATGACCTGAGCCAAAATCAAGAGTCAGACACTCCAGTGAGTGAGCCACCCAGGTGCCCCCCCTTACTCCATTTAATGTATTTTCACCCAGGAGCCACTTTCAGGAGGTCCAATCAGAAGCAAGGAAGGGATGGGTTTATTCGTTGAGTTTGCATTTCCTCAGATGTGGGGTGTTAGCTGGAATTTTAGAGGGTTTTCCCCACTTGCCTGCACTACTTCTAGGACTAAAGGCAGAGCTTCACCCTGCCATAGTTAGTGCTTTGCTCCTCGTGAGAAGTTTGTGTCTTTCCTTAGCCCCCCAGTGTCTTCGTTACAGAATTAGATTATGTAAAAACTGCAGATTTTTAGATCCATTGTTTTTCCATGTTTGCTTTTGTTTGGATTAGGGGGTTAGGGGTTAGAAGTTTCCATCAGAAAGCTTGAAACCACTACCTTAATTTAGGACTTCATGGTGTAAGTGCAACTAATTATCATCCAGTTCACCCTTTTGCAAGATTTTAAAAAGATATATATGATAGAGTTTTATTAAAATGACATCATATGAGTAAAAAATAGCTGATGATTCTGCTTTTCATTTTATCAGTGTGAGCATTGGAGGACCTTATGCATTAGACTTTGGAAACAAGATCTAAGATCTATACCTCAATGTTAATAATTATTGCTGTTAGGTAATGTAGCAAACACATTTTTAACATACTGAATATTTGCCTAATATTCTGTATAAAATATACACAAAAATAAATGGAAATCTTCAACCTGTCTTAATTGCTTTTCATGAAAAAAAATGCAAACTTTAAATATAGTCAGGAAAGAAAGCCGTTAAAGGTTGTGGCAAATGTTCTCTTCCTAAACTGGATTATATCGTTCCTGAACAGTGGTTCATAAGTATACTGTGAAGCTATATTTTTAATTAAACTGTCCATCCATTAAATGTACTTTTGGTTAAAAAAAAAAGGTATCTAAAATGGAAAAAAAAGGTATTTAGTCAGAAGCTGTGACTCCACATAAAGAAGAATAAGAAAGTTTTAAATTGCTTATATCAGACAGACTAAATGAAATCTTTAAAAAATGCTACACCTTTACAAGTGACCAGAGGCTCTTTCTGAATAACTCCATTGACTTCTGGTGTTTACATTGGCTTTTAAATGCTGGCTTCCATTCTTTCAAAATGATGAGGACAAATAGAACAAGAAATATTATAGTTAAAAGGTAAT
Organism: Suricata suricatta; assembly: GCF_006229205.1. NCBI lineage: Eukaryota > Metazoa > Chordata > Mammalia > Carnivora > Herpestidae > Suricata > Suricata suricatta. Next base: position 79,405,964 of record NC_043708.1, on the reverse strand, counting down.
TCTATTAATTAGGGTATTTGCTTATCTAGACTGAACTGAGCAGTCTCTTGCCTAAAATAGTGTTTTCAAAATTATAAAACAAATAAAAGCTTAAAAAATACCTTTTTGTTTCTCAGAAAATTTCACAGAACATGAAGTCCCAGATTTGGAATCTAAATTAGCAATCTGAAACTTATATTTCTTGGTGCCAGTTAATTGGAGATAATTTTCTAAATTCTTGGTAAAATTTATATTTTTCAGAAAACACATTCTTGAAGGCATTCACAGGAAATATATGCATAAATGAATACTACCTTGGGTATACATCCTTCTAGAATGATTTTGTTTTTCTCTTTTGTGATTCATGGTGATAGCTTGACTTAAATATATGAATGTCAGGGCTGCCACTTCTCAGACTTTGGGGATCCAGCCTGCATTGCACCCCCTCTATTTTATGTTTCTCTCTAGTGGTGATAAACAAAGAAACAAAAATACAAGATCACTTTGTAAACATCCAGGTGAATTTCTTCAAACCATTTCTAATTGGCTTTCACAAAGGAGGAAAACATAGTGAATTAATTTACATTTCTACTTGCTCCTTTAAAATAACACTATTTCTTTGGAAATAGGTGAACAGCTCTTTCCAATACCAATTGGTGGAAACAAAACAAACCAACCAAAACAAAACCACACGTTTTGAGGGAAGAAAAATGTTGAAACGGCACTGTATCCCTAAGAGAATGGACTCCCTACTATGACAAGTTCAGCCTCTTCAGGTTTATGAGAAACCCAAGGAAATATTCCATATAGGTCGTGCATTTTAATGTACTTGTGACTTTAATCTACTCTGGGTTGTTTTCTTTGTGCCAAGTTTATCATGCTCTCCTGCACAACTATGAGAAAAAGTAACAGAAAGTCCTTTAGAATCACTGCGATGTGCCATCTTTATTACATGCCCAGGTAGATATGATTTCTGTCCCACTGTATTTCCCAAATTAAAACGTGTATACATGGAGGTGAATATTCGATTCAAAATATCATACCTAAATTTCCTTTGCTGATAATATTCAGAAATTCTTCTAGTAAATAAAGTGAAGTCAATACTGTATTTTACAATGCACAATATTTTACTATAGTTTACAATCACTGTCATGTAAAAAAGAGCTGGATATTTAACGTAAAGGAACAGTTTTTGAATAATTCTTTAAAAGCATATTGTTGTATACTCCTCTGTCTTTTTTTTTTTTTCCCTTCCATGGAATTTAAGTTGTTTTACTTAGTTATAGGTAGATCTCTCCTTTTCAGTTGACTACTTGCTGTTAATGTCTCTTCACATACATATTTCATTGGGAGATAGAAGCAAGTGTAATAATCATGTGACTAGTTAGGTTTTGGTTTTTTTTTATGTTTATTTATTTTTGAGAGAGACAGAGTGTGAGTGGGGGAGGGGCACACAGAGAAGGAGACACAGAATCTGAAGCAGCCTTCAGGCTCTGAGCTGTCAGCACAGAGCCCATCGCTGGCTCTAACTTAGGAACTGCGAGATCATGACCCGAGCTGAAGTTGGATGCTTAACTGACTGAGCCACCCAGGCATCCCTAGTTAGTTATTTTCTGAAGAAGACTTCAATACCTACAATCTAATTTGCTTTGGTTAATAAAATATTTTTAATGATTTTTATCATTCTTAATGTTGTTATATTATTACTTAGGTTTTTGCAGTGGTAACTTAAATACTACTGTGATTTAGAATGCTTTGCTTTAAACCCTTGTAATATGTAAGATTTATAAAATTGGTATTTATCTCATCTGATGATATCAGTGCTGCAAATGCAATCTCCCTGATGTCAAACAGTCAAGAAAGCACCTCTGATCCACGAATTTGTGCTTTGTGTCCAGGATGCCAAGAGCCCACCAGACCAAAGCGGTATTATTAAAGGCCTCCAAGGAGAGGCATCTCCAAATGGAAGGCATGATTCTTCAGACAGATACACAGTTCTGTTTCTCTTGCCCCATTCCTGTACCTCATCATGATGTGTGGGCTCTTCAGGTGGATGAATGGGATTAGTAACAGCAATAGAAGGAGGCATTAGCTTCTCTGGACACAAATAGTGATTGTCAGGCATCATGACTTCATTTCTACCTCTGTCTTCCCTCCACAGTCCTGTAAGCAGCCAATGGGTCGTGGTAACCAAAGAGAGGTATTGTTGGCACTGATAACATGAGCAACTAATCTAGTCAAGCCCATCCTCTTTCTCCCTGCAATCGGAATCATTTCTATCTAGTAGGACGTTGGGCATAGCATTAGAAGCAAGCCTAGTCTACAGTTGACCCAGTCAGGGATGTACAGGTCTGGGTGGGGCTGGGTTCTAATGGGAGCACCATATCCAAGCTTGGGACAGAGTATCACTGGGCCAGAAAATGGTGCCAGAAGACTAGGAAATAATTCAAGAGGCAGAGAACCCCAGATCTCCTGGTCCACAGCCGAGAGGAAGGCACCTGACAGCAGGGAAGAGTGCAAAGGACCTACCAGGGTCCCTTCACCTCTTCACTCTCTTCACAATCCCTGTTCCTACTTTCATGAGATGAAGGTTGTTGTGACGCTTGAACAGGACTTTGAAATGACAACAAAAGGTGTTTTCATTTTTGCTTTTAATTTTACCAAATATGGCCTACAACATGCTCTCTTGAATAAGATTTAAACTATGTATAATCTGTCCTCATGGACTGGGGATGCAAAAGACCTAGAGTAACTCTGGCCTGAATGCATGGACAGCTGCAGCTGCCTTGCATTGTGCACGGTAGAGCCAACTGGAGCAGACACTATGATACTGTGATGATAAATAGCCTCAAGAGACTTATTCCACACTATATATTTTTTTCAAAACTGGAGCAGTGGCCTGGGTACCTGGATAAGCTTTTGATTTTTGGTCTTTGCACCCAGCAATTTTGCCATATAACCAATAAATTCTGATTCCCAAGCCGATGCCTCTGTCCCGTCACCCTCTATATTGTTGACTTAGTGACAAGAATGGGTTTGTGCTGACCCAGCCTCAGGGACCACCTTAGGCAAACATCACGCCGTCACTATTCCCCTTCTCCTGGCCTTCGTGGTCTATCTCTCCTCTTCTGATACCACCTTCAGGTATTTGGTGCTGTCCTTGGCCCATTCTGATCTTTCTGCCACCATGCCACACTCAAGGCAACATCTTTTAATTTGGAATTCCATGGCTTCGTTCTCTGGTCAAACGTTATTTGTCCAGTTTCTGCTTCCTTTCGGGTCTCCTTTAAAGACAAGGAACAGGGAAGGCTGAAGCTCCACGTAGGAACAAAACTTTCTAACGCACTAAACAAAAAGGACATGTTTAAGGCCAATACAAACACCTTGTCCTTACATGCCCCAGTCCCCACTGTAGGAGGAGAAAATTGTGCTGGTGTGTTTAATGGCTGAAAGTAAAGGAAGGAAACCTTAAGCCAAGTAAGTTGAAAATAAATATTATTTTTCTCTAAGACCAAACCAATGTGAAAAGTCTCCTTTCAAGAAACAGACTTTCCTATTAGTTCTCAATGTGTCCAGAAGTCAGCAATGGTGGTGCCTCCTCCACACCTCCCCTAAAAGAAGTGGATGCTTTTTCTCAGATTGTAAACTCAGCATATTTTAGCATCTTGTCTAAACTTCCAGTGTTCTAGGGTTCAAAAATATTTTAAGTTGCCAGCTCAAAAATAAATAAAGAGGTTTGGTTTTGAAAATCTTTTTGGCAGCTTTGTTTGCCTAAATACATTTTAGAAATATTTAATTTGATAATTCAGATCCTTTATAGTGTTTTCCTAGAACACTAGGAAATGCCCAAATGGCATTTAAATGATTGGAATGGTGATTGTAGCCACTGGATCCAGAAACACACCATTGTCGAAACACCGTATATGATTGGATTTGCCTTTCCTGAGTGAGTCCAGAAAATGTAAACGAAGAAAGTGTCTGACTGAAAAAAATGTATATCACCTAAGGTTGATACAGTGCTTGACTTTTGTCAAAGTATTTGGGAGGATAGAACGGACAAATTAGAAGTAGGCTGGCTACAGAGTGCTTTCCATGTGGGGCTTGTCTTTCTTTCTCCTTATTTAGTGTGCCATCCCTCCTCTCAATCCTTTATTTTTCTTATCCGTTAAAGGTTGGCACTACTCCCTTAGATTATTGGATAATGGAAATAACCTTAAGTAGCCTTCTCTGCAGAAGCACTCTACTCATTTCATAAGCAGTTCTAGACTTAGTATTGCAGATCATTCCCACCCATGGACATGCCTGGCTTGCACGTGCTCCCTCTGGTGGGGCAGTACCTTGGGAGGCAGATGGTAAGCAGTTTCCTTAGGGACCTGTCATCTGACACCTCTGGAAATCTCTGAGTTTTCTCCTTTCCAGACATTCTAGCAAATTTTCCACACACACATCCTAGTTGTCCCGGTTCTTTTACCTTGGACTTGATCAAAAAAGTCAGGAATTAGTTAACTTTGAAAGTTCTTTGTGATTGGAGATTATGAGGCAGGTACTCCTTTACTTGGGGCAATCATAGTTTCTGTATTTCTGTTTAATAATAAACCATTTCTGATTATAAAGTAAAACCATCCTGCTGTTGAACATAAACAAGAAAAAAAGTTCCACCACCCAATGATGACTTCAGGCCACTAGGGGTATGGGTGTGGTGCGTGTGTGTGTGTGTGTGTGTGTGTGTGCTTGATTCTATATATTATACCAGTGTATTCGCATTTACCTACATCATTAAAAACAGTCTTTATAAATGCTATTGAGTGGTTATAGAATATTCCATTATATGTTTCTCCTACTAGATTGACACATATGAAATTGCTGACATTTAATCCTTTTAACCTATAAAAAAAATGGCAGTTTGACATGGTTTATCCTAGTAAAATGTACTTAAAGTTTGTTTCCCAGTTATTGGACAGTGTGTCTAGCTTTTTTAAACTGCTAAATAATGGACCGATCAACATTTCTGAACGTATCTATTTTTTCACATATTTAACCATTTTCTGAGAATAATTTTCAGGAAAAGAAAGAATTAATTTAGAAGGTATGAGAAACATGGGGCCTTTTAACACCTATTTTGAAATTCTTGCAGAGACAGGTTGTAGCAAGTTATGTTCTTCTTGATTATACAGAAGAGTACCAATTTTACCTGTCCTCACAAAAATTGAGAATTATAATACTTTAGATTTGCTAATCATATAGGTAAATATTACATACCATATTGCTTAACCCAATACATGTGTAATTAGCATAATTTGAGTTCAAGATTTTAAAAAATACAATTTTTGAATGTATCAAATTAGTTTAGAGGCAAAGCCTAAAACCTAAAATGAAATTAAGTTTAATGTTATGATATTGAATTATTCTATTATCCCAGATCCACAATAACAGGGTGTCTTTCATAAAGTATAGAAAACTTTATAGAGATGGCCATTTAATCGATACTACCTTTGATTTAATACCAGAAGGATGTCAAATTTCCCATTGTGAGTAATTCATTTGCATACAAAATATATGTGTGGATTTGTGGTATTTCCTCAACAAAAGCAATTTTTGTTTGTTTTGTTTTGTACAAAGCCTCACTTAAAATACATGTTCTTGTCATCTCTTTCAAAGTCATTTTAACAGTCAAGCAAATTTGAGCATCGCTCAATTGTGGAATGAGCTGGTTCATTGAAAAGATAAATAAAAGGAGCACGTAGGTGGCTCAGTCAGTTAAGTGTCAGACTCGGGTCATGATCTCACCACTTGTGAGTTCAAGAGCCTGCTTCAGATTCTGTGTCTCCATCTCTCTCTGCCCCTCCCCTACTCCACGCTGTCTCTTTCTCTCTCTCTCAAAAATAAACATTAAAAATAAAATAAAATATAAAATTGATCAACTCTTTAGATTTATGAAGAAAAAAATGATAGAGGACACAAATTACTAGTACCTGCTATTAAAAGAGGAGGAATTTCCATGGATCTTATAGATATTAAAAGATAATGAGAATATTATGAAATTCTTTATGCCAATACATTTGATAATTTAGATTAAATGGACAAATTCTTAGAAAGTGCAAACTATCAAACTTAAGAAAAAATAGGTAGCCTAAAGAGCCCTATATCTATTAAAAGAAATGGTAGGAATAAATCTTCCTGCATTAAATATTATACTACATATTATACATGAATTATAATGTAATAAGCAAAAACTACAGTAAAACTCCAGACCCAAATGACTTTACTAGTGAGTTCTACCAACATTTAAGAAAAAAAATTCTGCACAAACTCTTCCAAAATATAGAAGAGAAGGAAACAATTCTCAACTCATTTTTGAGAGCAATATTACCTGGTAGCACAACCACAGACATTAAAAGAAAATAAACCATAGGCTAATATCTCTCATGAAATAGACACAAAGGGCCCTAACAGTATACCTACAAATTGAAGCCATCAATACATAAAATAGATAATACATCACGAATAAGTAGAGTTTATTCAGGAATGCAAGATTACTTCAACTTTCAAAAATTAATCAATGTATTTCTTCATATCAACACCCCAAAAAAAGAAAATAATATGATTATTGCCTTAGAAATAGAAGAAGTAAAGTTCAACACCCATTCATGACTTTAAAAAATAAATAAAACTGTCAGTCAACTAGAAGGAAACTTTTTCAACCTGACCAAGGACATCTACAAAAAATAAGCATCTAACATTATGTGTAATCATGAAACTCTAATATTTTTCACTCCTTAAGATCAGAAACAAGGCAAGAATGTCCATTCTTATCATATGTATTCAACATTATAGTATATATGCTAGCCACTGCAATAAAACAAGCTAAAAATACAAGACATACAAATTGTGAAAGAAACAGATAAAATTGTCTTTATTCATAGATGGCATGATTATACACATAGAAAATACATTTTTAAAAATCTACACACATTTGAACTTAAATTTGGCAAGGGAAAAGAACATACGGTCAAAGTGTAAAATCATGTTTTCTGTATTCTAGCAAAAGAAAAAAATGTGGCATGGTCCAACTTACTTTTTCTTAATGGCTCTGGTGAAATGTGAATTGTGGGAGGTGTTGAGGGATTCAAAAGAAGAGCATTTAGGGAACTTCAGTGTTTCAGCAGGTAGTAATGATCAATTGGCTTAGAGTGATGGTGGAGGTTGAGAGGCGGTTGACTCCAGGAGTAGAAAATCAGTAGGATTTAGAGATGAATTAGACACAGAAGAAAAGAGAGGTGTCAAGGATCACTACTTTTGCTGGCTTGTGCAAATGCATGGGAGATGGAGCAGTTCATTAAAAAAGTGAACTCTCGAAGAACCAGATTTGAAACAAAGATCATGTGTCTAGATGTAATTAGCCCAAGGTGCCTTTGAGACTCTAAGAGAAGAGATCAAATAGTTGACAACACTCAGAGGACTTGGCTTAATGTAAAGTATAGTGAGTCATAACTAGTTGTGGTTCAGATCACTTAGGAGGAGAGGATAGAATAGAAGGAACGAAATCTAGGTTTGAGCTTACAAAAACCCCAAATGCAAAGGCTGGGAAGAGAAGGTTAAAACTAGAAAAGAAGGAAAGGAATGATTAGAAAAATAGGGGGAAATGATATTATTTTGACTAAGGAAAGTGAGAGTCATTGAAAAGTACCTTTTCTAAAAAAAGTGCTCTAAAAATCACTGATGAATTGAAATAGAATCTCTCAAATAGGAGTAACTGTAATCGGAAATAAAGTCAAACAAAGTAGCAAAGTAATTTTAAACATCAAAGATGATGTCATAAAGATGGTGCCTTTTTCAAAAGAAAATGATGATTTTAAACTTTGTTTAATCCCTTTAGTTCTGGACCTAAATTCTGCTTTGTGTGATAATAATTTTACTAATGCTACTTTATTTTTTCCCAATCATCAAGTTACAATTTTTAAATCTCCTCAGATTTTTCTTTTGTATTCTATTTTGTAGCTATAGTTGTGACTAGAGAAAATATTGAGAATAGGCAAAGGAATGATGTGAAGGGAAACACAAGATCTTGTTCTAATTATTAAATAAATATAGAAAAGACATCAAACAAAATGTTGGCAGTGATCGTCTCTAGATATTCAGATTTCAAATACAGTTCTCATAACTCTTTGTAGTAACTACAAAGTTTAAGATGAATGTGTATTACTTTTATATTTTAAAATATAAGTTGTAACATATTAGAGCAATTTAAAACAAGGAGTCAGGGCTCCTGGCTGGCTCAGTCAGTAGAGCGTATAACTTAATCTCAGGGTTGTCATTTCAAGCCCCATATTGGTCATGGAGCCTACTTAAAAATTTTTTTTAATTTACATTTAAAACAAAAAGTCACTGTTTGTCAACTATTTATTTTCTTTTTGATTGATCAGTTGTTTCCTCTTTTTAAATTGTCTACTGTGATATTTTTCCTTACTGGATTGTTGGCCTTCTTCAATCTTACTTGATGGCACTATCTTTATTATGTTCATTGTCTCTTTTCTTCTTACATGATTCTTGTGTTTTCTCCCAACTTCTCATTAGCCTAAGGTGCCTTTGAGACTCTAAGAGAAAGAATCAAATAGTTAATGATACTCAACTGTTTTAATTTTATTCGAACCATTTGCCATATATAAGTTTTTATCTGTAAGTATGTAGTAAAATCTGTCAGTCCTTTCCTGTCTACCTTATTGGTTCATATGAATCATTATCTTGATAGTGAAAAAAATGATCATAAATGCACAGCATTAGGAAGTTGGCTATATAAATTGTGACCCATGTACCTGATTGAAAGCCAGAGAGCAAACAAAGATTACCTTAAAATGTTTATACTTATGGCTGAGTAATACAGAAATGAAAACTTGATTCCATGTTTTTACAATAGATAGATAGATGCTAGATAAACACACAGGAAACAAAAGATGAAAATGTATCAGTGATGCTTACCTCTGTAACCATACATGACATGCTTTCTTCTTTGTGTGCTTTGTTACCTGCAGTGTATATACGAGTAGCTTTTAAAATAAGAAAAAATATCTTAAAATGTTATTTTATCTTTTTATTTTTTTTTTTAACTTGAGAGAAAGAGAGTGAAAACACGTGCACAGTAGAGGGGTAGAGGGACAGAGAGATAGAATCCAAAGCAGGCTCCATGCTCAGTGCAGAGCCCCACGTGAGGCTCAGTCCCACGACCCTGGGATCACAACCTGAGCCGAAATCAAGACTCACATGTTCAACCAACTGAGCCACCCAGGTGCCCCTTAAAAAGTTTTTTTTTAATAAAAGCAAAACAGATATGAAAATGATTATAATGAAATGATATGCAAGGTTATGTTACTGAATGGGTAAGTGGTGGTTAAAGAGACATAGAATATTTCTGAAGTTTTGGATCTGGAAGCCTAGAAGTGTGGTGGCACCCTTGATGAATAAAGGGGGTGAAAGGAGGTCAATATGAGGGAAACTTGTCTTATAAACACCGAGTTTCCATTGACAGTGCCCCGTCCAAATGTAAGTCATTTGGAAATGTGGGGCTGGAATTTATGATGAGAGATACAGACCTAGAAAGTTATGTGAAAGAAGTAAAAAAAAAAAATTCCTGTGGAAGTTCTGAGACTAGCTGATTCCACAAGGAGATACATGAGGAGAAGAAATCTGAGGCCTCATTCTATGAAGCAGCCACACCGATGGAGCACCCAAAGGAGACAGGGCAGAGGATAGAGAATGTGAGCAACGCACACCTCAGTTATCCCATTTATGGATAATGGAGACGGGGCAGTTTTCACTGAGCATGCAAACATGCTGCCATGGTCAAGAATGCGATTTTGTTTCTGGTTTCTTATTTCTTTTTTTTAATTTTTTAAAAAATGTTTTATTTATTTTTGAGACAGAGAGAGACAGAGCATGAGTGGGGGAGGAGCAGAGAGAGAGAGAGACACTGAATCAGAAGCAGGCTCCAGGATCTGAGCTGTCAGCACAGAGCCTGACATGGGGCTCGAACCCACAAACATAAGATCGTGACCTGAGCTGAAGTCGGAGGCTTAACCAACTGAGCCACCCAGGCTCCCCTCTGGTTTCTTATTTCTGAGTGGGAACAAATATACCAGAGTGCCCCTATCATTTTTCAAACAGAAGATCCCCACCTCATCTTGTTTTACTACCCCCGCCTCCAATTCCTGCAGCCAATATGTATATCATCCAAATGAAGAACAACAGATAGGCACTTGAGGATAGAGATCAGGAGAGTAGGATAATTAGGGGGTGCCCAAGCAATGAAGTTCTTTGTTCAGAGAGAAAAGGAGCAACAGTTGTTCATGTCTTCTGGCACCCCAACTAAAGGACAAAATTTCTTCAACTGCCTTGGCAGGATTCTGTAAAGAGGACTGAGGAGGAAAGGGAAAGGATCTAAGTATTGACAGACAAAGACTGAGTTGCCCATTACTCAGAATAGTATAGAAGAAAGATCTGTTCTTTGAAGACCTATGTCAGAGTAGACCTCTAGAAGCCCTTTCCCAGGGCTTTAGTGGGAGAGAAGAAAATCACTCTCCCATCGCCTGGAGCACTCATCAACAGGAGCACTAGGAACTGCAGGGCAGCTCTGTATGAGTTCGCCAAGGCCAAGTCCCATGCTACTCCAAGGGCGAGACCTGAGTGCCCAGCACTCCTGTAAGATTGAGGCCTGTCTAGGGGCTTTCCTCCTGGCAGCACAGACATACACATGTTTTGCTTTTCTGTTTTTGTTCTTCCCTCACCCATTAAAGATGAAGGGGACAGCAAGGTTTTTTGTTTGTTTGTTTCTTTCTTTTTTAGGAATTTAGGAAATCATAGGCTTTTTTTTTATTATTAATTAAATAGTTTATTACCAAGTTGTTTTCCATATAGCACCCAGTGCTCTTCCCCACAAGTGCCTCTCTTCATGATCATCACCCCCTCCTTCCCTCCTCTCTTTTCAGCTCTCAGTTTTCAGTATTCAAGAGTCATTCATGATTCCTTTCCCATGGTCATTGGGCTTTTTGTTTTTGTTTTTTTGTTTTTTATTTATTTTTGAGAGAGAGAGAGAGACAGTATGAACAGGGGAGGGTCAGAGAGAGAGGGAGACACAGAATCTGAAGACAGGCTCCAGGCTCTGAACTAGCTGTCAGCACAGAGCCTGATGCGGGGCTCAAACCCACCAACTGTGAGATCATGACCTGAGCTGAAGCCGGGCACTCAACCAACTGAGCCACCCAGGCACCCTGTCATTGGGCTTTTTAAAGGACAAAGAGAGTCAAAGACTTGGAAAAGTGAGAAAAAGAAAAAAACCCACTAGCTAAAGAACTACAAAAAAAGAATAGAGATCCAGAACTGAGAATAAATGTCAACATTTCTCAAATGAGATATACAAAAGAAAATTCATTTTACAATTAAATATATACCTGCCCAAAAATGATGTGATCACAGACTATTGTCTGATTGGATATATTGCCATTGGTTTTCTTGGGGACAGAGTGAAAGAGTGAAGAGTTATTATCCCCAGTGATAATGACTTAGATAAGTTGACAGCAAAGCAAAAACCCTCCACATAGGAACTGAAGCAATGTCTCCTAATGAAGCAGGGCTCGCACATTTCCCCCCATAAATCCAAAGTGAAAAACAAATATTAAAAATGCACAGCAATTTGATTTTTTTAAACTATAGTTGCTCTTGGAAATAAGCGACAAGGACAGTTTGTTCATTGCGGCAGGCCTAATAAATTTAAGGCACCAAGTATGTACTTGGAAGTTTGTTATCACTTGGAAAGATCTTTCTTTTTAGAAAGCACAGGCATCCACCGAGTAGTAGGTTGGTGTCAAGCAAACAGCCAAGCCAAAGAGTGGTTGCTTACTGTTTGGCATGCAGGTGGTGGGGGCATCAAGTCATTTTTCAGAGAAGTCCAGACCCCTGAGGAATACCTAGAACAAGGAGAGGGGCAGTGCGTTTAGAAGCGATCGCAAGGCCTTCACAGAACTGTGGAAAGAAAGCCAGTACGTGTATAGGACTGGGGACAGAGACGTTTCACAACTCTTGACTCTAAATAAAGTCAGACAACTATTTCTTAAGCACACATTGATACAGGAGATGGTTACCACCATAATAATGGTGGTATTATTGGTAATAATGGTGATATGTACCAGATAACACAGTACTTTAATGTTGTATGGAATTCTCTAAGTAACTCAGTTTATTGATGAAAATGGATACTTAGTGGCATCAATAACTTAGTGACATGGCATAACCGGAGGCAGAACCAACAATAAAACCCACATCATTTTGGCTCAATGGCACACTTTCTAAAACCACCTCCTCTTCCCCCAACACACACTCAACTGAAATGAAAAGATTTTGCTGGCGGCAATTTTGTTTTTATTTCTTGAGATTCCGTGAGAGATGTTTCCTTCTCCCTCTTTTTGGAATTCTCCAAGAGTGAAAGTTGCTGAGACCAACTGCTGGGGCTGAGGAAGAGGCGGCTGGAACATTTCTGCTGCTTTGGAGTTGTGCCGTTGTTTCTGCTTTTTCTCCCAGTTGATACTTAAAACAAAAATGGTTCGGTGCATTTCAGGAAACGTGGTGGCAGTGGCACTCCTAAAGCAAGCCTGAGAAGGGATGATAAGGAAAGTAGAGATGCCCATCACACTACGGGAAGCAGCACAGGACTCTCCTTCCTCAAAGCTCACGAGACCCTCACATCTCAGGGGCTCTCCTACTTGCCCCCTCTGACATCACAGTGTTTCCCTGTGATGGCTGCAGAGGTGGAGAAAAATGTCCCCCTTCTTTATCTTTCTTTCTGTACTCCTCTAGCTCCAAGAGAAGACTCACTGACAAAGTGTGTGTGTGTGTGTGGGTGTGTATCTGTCATTCCTTGTTGGAGGCTGCTTCTTATCCTCTTCAGGCACCTTTCCTAGGACTGACCTGAGGCAGAGAGCTGAGAATGAAGCACGAGGAGCAGAGGGCAAAGCTACTTCCCCCACAGTGGTTTCAACAATGATGATCATGACCCGTGTGCCGTGTGTGTGAAATGGAACTTTCACTCCCTCACACACAATTAGTTGTACAGTTATAGCAGGGCACACCCGCCATTCCCAGGGGTGGCTGATTCTCACACCTGAGCTCTTGAAAGGGGCAGCAAGCCCTTCTCAAAATGCAAACTGCAAAGGAAAAACTCAACACAGTATTACATGCAAAGAGAATTCCTATTTTTATGAAAATGGAAAGGCCCTCACTCTCCACGTTCCTCCACCTGTGCCATGTTCTGGAGACTGAGCTTCTGACCTGCTGTGGCCCCGCTCCCCTCCTCCTGGTGCCTCTACTGCAGATCCGATAGCTTCCTCTCCCTTTGTCCCTTCAGGCTGGGTGGAAATGGTCCCCACCCTCCATGGCCCCTGAAATCTTCCCACACCTTGGAACATCATTTCTTCATTAAACTGTCCTGTGTTACCCAAGGCCACATTACACCCACATTCTGACAGTCAAGACATTTCACACCAGGCAAGAGTGTGTTATAAAGTCTTTCCTCTCCTCATGGAACACCCCCCCTTTTACACTCTGACCTTACTGCCTCAGATTCCATATACTCCACAAGACCACGTCTTTGTATTCTGCTCTTGCTTCTGTGGCTCTTGATCCATATGAGGATGCCACTACCTTTCCATCCCCCACTCTACCTCCACCATGACATAACATCTTCACCCCTTATTCCTGCCACTGCCTATTGAACCAGCCACATGGAGTAATTTTTTTCACATCTCTGTCAGCTTCACAGTGTTGCCTTAGGTGACATTTGTTCTCGTCAAAGGGCTCCTCTCCCATCTCCCATCAAATAATAATTATTCTACCCTTAAAACTCCAAGTGACAATCTATTTCTCTGGCCAAACCTTTATTACAGAAATAAGGGTTGTCTCTACAAAATATTAGGTCCTTTCACACAATTAACCTCAACACAACTAAATAGTCTTCTCCAGAAATTCATGGATGTTCCAAAGTTGTACTCTTGAATGAGTTCTAACCATGAATTCAAATATGTCCATTTGCTTACATACCTACATACATCATTATGTGTTCTTGAGATAGCCATGCCTTTTTTTTTAACACAGTACATTGTCACTGGTAACAGGTATTAGCATCCGGTCAGGAGAAAAGGAAATACATAGTCTAGGTTTTTCTTTCTCTCAAATTCTCTGTCTTATTAAAAATGAGTCTCTCAAATTTTGTCTCACTAGGTTCAATTTTTAATACATAAGTCATTGAGATGCTCATTCTGCATTTGAATTTAGCGTGGAATGTGTAATAACAGGAAAGAGAAATATACAGACTCTCTGTGCTTAGCATGGCAATGTGTCATGTGGCTTGGGAAAGTGTGTCTGGGAGTATCATATGGCTGTTACTCAACCTGGATACAGAAGAGCTTTGTACAGTATCCCTCACTGTCCAGTCCCAAATCACAAGCATTCAGTTGGGCTGGCTCCCATCAACTCTGAGAAGTTCCAATCTAGCTCATGAAATATTTTTTCAACCGCAAAATATTCATTTTTTCCAAAAGAAAAAATTCAATCCCACCTTTATCCTCACCCCCAGTTCAAGATCTTTTTTTTTCTTTGCTTCATGGGACCCAAATTTACACCCTGAGTATACTAATGCAACTTCTTCAGTTCTTACAGCATATGTGAGTGCCTGAGGTGTTTGCTTTACATACATTCTCACATTATAATTAATCTCACATCATAATTAACTGAATGTTTATAAACACTTCAATAACCCTATGAAGGAGGTACTACTACTATGCCCATTTTATAAATATCAAAAACAAGACTTAGAATGTTAAAGAAATGTGCCTAAGTTCACACAGTTTGTATGTGGAGATGTTGAATTCAAACACAGAGCTAATTCCAGATACAAAGTTCTTTTACCACCACACTCTACTAGCATGTTACAGTAGACCAGTGTTGATTTTTTTCAGTGAAATGCAGAACCAAGACAATTTATTACAGGAGTTTCTTAAGACTTTTCTTTTTCTAAGAAAGTCACCAAGAAAGCTATGCCACATAGCAATGGGATGGATTATGATCCAAGGACAGGACTCATATCAAAACCAGGATAAACTGAAATTCTTAAAATAATTTGTGAACCAAAAGTATAGATTGCTTTGGGTAGTAGAGACATTTTAATAGTATTTGTTCTTCTAGTCCATGTGCATGGAATGTTTTTCCAGTTCTTTGTATCGTCTTCAATAATAAAACTGTATGTATGTACGTATGTATGTACATACATACATACAAGGGAATATTACTTGGCAATCAAAAAGTATGGAACTATAGTGTATTCTGCTAAGCAAAATAAGCCAGAAAAGGACAAATACCATGTTACTTCACTCAGTGTGTGGAATTTAAGAAACAAAACAGATGACCATAGGGGAAGGGAAGAAAAAATAAGATAAAAACAGAGAGAGAGGCAAACCATAGAGACTCTTAAATACAGAGAACAAACTGAGGGCTGCTGGAGGGGAGGCGGGTGGGCAGATGGGTGAAAGAGGTGATGAGGATTAAGGAAGTCCCTTGTTGGGATAAGCAGTAGGTGTGTGATGAATCTTCTACTCCTGAAGCCAATACTACACCATGTGCCAACTAACTTGAATTTAAATAAATTATGTACTCTAAAAATTAAAATGATAATAACATATTATTCGTGGACCTTTAAGCAGGAATAGTAAATCTCGCCTGTCCCCCATATCAGAAGGGATAGGGAGCTGCACCGCCTCTTAGATTGTGTACCCCAAAAGATTTTCCATGATAAGGATTTTCTGTGACAGATTCAATTTCCAACAGTTTTAGACTTTTAGCCAAACTTCTGATTTTTCAAGCTCTGTTGAGTTCTGTCAAGTTATAAACTTGCTTGGGTGAAGGGAAAGAGTCATCCAAGGTGGTGGGATCGGTCACTTGGAAAATGACAGTGGCTAGGAAGCTGTAAATGAGAAAAGGTCTCAACACATAAGACTCTTTGGATTACTGACCAATCCTTGTGGGTTTTCTCTTCAAAGAACACAGCCACAACCATGAGGAAAAGAACCCAAACATAACAGCCACAATAGAATTTAAGTTGCCCTAAAACTTGGCTTCCTAACAAAGCATAGGAATCAGATCCCATCCACCTCACATCTCCCAAAGGGTATTTGTGTCCCATAGTTTTCCAGCTTGTGAGGGTTTTTTCCTTTCCTTAAATATGTGAGAGAAATGAATTCAGAGGGTGTGTGGTTAGCCCCCTGGCACTTCCTGTTTTGCACAAATGTGGTCATGGATTTCTCTTAAAAAACTCCATTGCAACCATTTCACCAAGTGCTTCATCATGACAACTTGGGGGGACAGCGACAGCAGCTATCAGGTGGTCCTGAGTCTTCATCCTGATTGTTTATGTCTATGAGCCAGCTATTTTAACTGTGAATAAACAGTTTAACCACAAGAAATACATGGGACCACCCAGCCAGTATCCTTCTCTTTCTGATAATATATATAATCATATGCATCCATTGTATATAAATGATGACGATCTTTCAGAGCCAAAAAGACACTGCCCATGGTGTTGTCTGCATGTACATGTGACTGCATGTTCCAAAGCAGTGCTCTTCTCCCTTGGGGTATGTGGCCTGAGGTGGCCACACTGGAGCCTGGCTGTTTGCCGCATTGTTCTGCAGTGGCTTTTATTCCTTAACACCCCACAATTTAGTCTTCAGTTTTGTAGAAACTGTTTACATATATTGCAATGATGTATCATGTCTCTACCGTATCCTCTAGCACATCTTTAAGCATCACGATACATATTACAACCATAGCCTGTTCTAAGGCCCAGCTTTGCACAGTGGCAGTATCGTAGCCAATGAGGTTTGTCTGAGGTGCGATTATTGCTAATTGAGATGATTGCTAATTGAAGTTCTAAGGCCCAGGCTTAGACTGCGGATGGAACTAGCCCTGTACTACTGCTGGAAACAGAAATTGGAGTACAGACCACAGTAACCCTATGGATGCCTGCATAAGCTGTAAATAAGCTAGACTCTTAGCTTGAAGGTAGTTCACATGCTGCCATGCCAGGATGTTCTACATCAGACAAACGAAAACCAAGTCACCTCCCGTATTTGGAGAAGTATAAATACCCAGTGAACACAAAATCATTGGACCACTTAAAGGTCAGGCTGCTGTTGCGAGGGAAGCAGTTCCTCGGCTGAGTTTTGTGAATCCTCAAGAACTGGGGACTAGACTGCTGCTGATACCATTCCCGTAACGCACGCTCCAGGGTGTCTGTGCAACGAATTGTCAGTGTTGAAGCACACCTACACACCTCTTTAAAAAGCCTAATTAAGATAGTATCTAGTATCTTATCTTAACCTCAAACAACAAAAAAAAGAAAAATCCATGAGAGAAGTGTTCTAGTTGTATTTTAAAAATGCAGAAACCACCTCATTAAAGCTAAAATGGCCTTCCCAGAGTTCAATAGCTAGTAAGTGGAATAAACTCTATGTGCTGAGAAGTCTCAATTTCTTCATAGCCAAAACACTGCCCTAGTCCCAAAGACTAAGCAAGAAGCAAGGATTTGTCTAAAACCACCCATGGCTCCCTGTCTGATCCAGTGTGCTCACAGTGTCACCTCCTCTAGGACTCCCAACTGTTGACTGTCTTCTGGAATGTTTTATAGGCTCACCTTTAATCCATCCATCCAAGCTCCGTTCTTTTAGACTTCCATAATGTCATCAGCTAACTAGCAGAGACATCTAAATTGTTACAGTGTAGCAAGGGAGGCATCCCCACCCCCACCTGGGACTATCATGCTCCTTCAGGAGCCCTGCCCACATTTCTATAGTTGGACTTAATATTGGAATGTCAAGTGTGGTAAAGAGGAAGACAGTGTGATTCCACGCACGAGACACTGATCATACTTTGGGACCTGTGTGATCCTATAATGTGCTCAGAGAGTAGCCTGTGTAACCACCTTAGTTGTGACAGACCTTACTTGAGCATTGTTTCATCATCCCCCGTGAGATACTTAATAATAGGTAATAGAGCATTCTCACCAACATTTAAGTTGTAGAAAGGAGCTGACTCTACAGAGAAAGAACATAAAGGATGTTTATGTAGGACAGTTGTTAACAAGACATCTAAGCAGCAGAATCAGAGAGTCACCCCAAGATTTGTCTCCAACCTCTGAGAAGAGGGTTTTCAGTGCACCTTCCAAGGCACTTTAAAAGTTTCCACCCACATCTCTGGAATGCGACTAATAAGCTATATGCCAAAGAACCAGACACATGCCGGTCCCACAACAAATGGAAGTTCCCTTTATTTCTTCTAAATTGACAAAATTAATGGAAGAATCTCCTGTGGTGATTTATACATGGACATGCCTAGTATATTTTTACTGAATAACACACATCATGTGAGCACCCAGAGAGAAATTAATCCTGGATATAATTGGAGAACCAAGGAAATAAAAGCAACCACCTGAATACTAAATATAGGCCCTGCCTCCAATCATTTTCATGACATCACGTTTGTTTTATAGTGTCTATCACAATCTTAAATTACCTTTTTGTTCACTGTTATATCCCGAACCTAGAACTGAGCCTGCCTGGCATAGAATATATTATCAATAAATGCATATTGAATAAATACATGCATATAAACAATATTGAATAAATGCCTATTGAATCAATTGATAATAGTAACCAATAAAGGTCCTATGATATAATAGGCAAGCTCAGAATATAAGTTGAAAGAGCTTGTTTCCAGGCCCAGGTGAGCCACACTCTATGTAACCTTGGGTAGGGTCACTGGATAGCTCTAATTCATTTCTTTTTTTTTTTAATTTTAATTTTTTAATTTTTTAATTTTTTATTTTTTTAGTCTATTGTCTATTGTCAAATTGGTTTCCACTGATTCATTTCTTAATCTATAAAGTAAAAATAATACTCATTTCATCAAGCTGCTATAAAGATTAAATTGTATAAATGTATAAGCCATAGATACCATGTAAATAATAAGACTATTACAGCTATAAATAAGCACAGCGAGATGATAGGATGATTATGTACTTAAAATCCAGGGTTAGCATGGCTCGTACCCCTGGGAAGTAGTCTCTCATTCTGAGTTCCACTTTCCTAGGCAGATCTTCCAGGCCATCTCAGAACATGTATATCCTTCCCTCACTACTAGGATGATGTGCAGTAAGAACAACGTCAACATTTCTCTGCCTAACTCCTATTCATCCCTAAAAACCCAGTTCAGGTGTCACTCCCCCTCAGAAGTCTCTAGTGATGTTCCCCCACGTGAACATGCTGTGTATACAACACGTCCTAACTTAGATGTTTCTCATCTGTAATCAGAGAGGCATCTTTATATATCAGATGTCTTTGCTTAGTCAGCTGGGATTGGCCATAAACTCCTTGTGGTTTTCTTGATCTTTTGTCTTTTTTGATCATACTTTTTTACTTAAAGCAATGTCTAATACAAAGTAATAATTCAGTGAATATGGAGTGAATGAATCGTGAGTCAATGAGCCTTGGAAAGACTAAAGTTTCTACTGGTTGGCATTGAAGAAAATCTCCTTACGAAGGAAAGTTAATAGTTAATATTCCAGATACAAAGACTGACTCACAGAACTTCAGGAATGTGTGTCCTTGAAGGGCTTAGTAAAATGTCAAGTTGGGCATGACTGTTTATCTATTAAATGATATTTTCCTCCTTTTCTTTTCCTTATACGTCTCCTGTAGCAATAAACAGGGTCTCTCTTCTTACCGCGGCATGAATACAGCATCAGCCACAAACTCCACACATTCCTTTTACTGAGGCAACTGTACATGTTTTCCAAATGAAAAAAAAATGTTAGATGCAAGATGTAGAAGTCATCAGCAATTTGTTAAGGTCCCAAAGATCCCTGGAGAAATTAACATTTGCAAAATCACTTTGAACTCTAGAGTTCAACAGCTCTGTGAAAGTTCCATACAATGAAAAGTTCCATTCCCATAAAATCAGAAATACCTTTGTGGCCTTGTTGCATATCAGGATGCAGTAAGGTTCATAAATGTCTCTGTGAAGTTTGAGTGTAATAAAGTTCAGCTATAAAACATTTAATATGTGACAGGCTTCTAGACCATTTGGAGTGCTGACAGTGTTTAACAGGACTCCTTTCACAGCATACTTCAGCAGCAGCAAGTACCATAAAATAGAGCAAGAAGAATCTATAAATACCTGCAATGCAACCACGAAAGGCTTTTTTACTTTTATTACAAGTCCCCTGAGGCAAGCTGACATTCACGATCACTCCACCCAAAGTATGTTCATAGAAAGCTCTGGAACTCTGTCCCCGAAGACCATGTAAAATCTACTTTTTATCTGGATGTATTGTTCAGCAGGTGATAGATATTCTCCAGCATCTGTAACAGTTGCTTTTCCTACAAAGTGAGTTTTCCCTTTAGAAACTGAAGAGGCAGGTTCCTTCCACCTGCCCTTAAGTTGTTGGTGTGTCTTCTCTCCAACCCAAACCCAGCCTTACCACTGAGCCACTGGACTCTGCACGGGGCAATTACATTAACAAAGTTCAGTAATTTCAGTTTGCAATTTGCCCAGGGTGCCTCTTACCTAAAAATGACCACAGCAGTCACCTGAGGGATCACCTCTCCTTTCATGCTTCTCTAGTGCTAACAGCCCTGTATCTGAAAGGGTTTAAAGGAAAACTACAGGAACCGCAGAGTAAAGTAGATAAAGATCCCTAACCTCATAAGAATTATATTCTAACAAATGCGTATTAAATATTTGTTTCAAAACATGGACTTCCTTCAGTGATATCTGGCTCTACCTTCTTATCCATGAACCTCAGTATTTTACTTCCTCTATCAGATCACCTGCAAAGAGCATTTGCTTCTTGGGTGGACAAGGAAAAAGACATCTTCCTTTTCAGGGGTTTCTGCTGTTAAGTGCTATTTTTTTAATCAACTGAAATCCAACTTTTAGTTGATAAAAAATGAAAGAAAGGGAAGTGGAAAAATCAAAGACTTCCCTAGGAACAGAGTGAGGTCAGCAAGAGGCACCCGCAACATCAGAACCACAACAGAAGATTGAGGCAGAAGGCATTGACCAGCTGCTCATTCCAGTACCATCCCTCCACTTACTAGAACCAAGCATTGCAACTGGTCCCATGGCGACCAAGGAAATTGGTTCAAGAATTTGCTCTGCCGGGGTACCTGGGTGGCTCAGTTGGTTAAGCGTCCGACTTCAGCTCAGGTCATGATCTCATGGTTTGTGAGTTCAAGCCCCGCGTCGGGCTTTGTGCTGACAGCTCAGAGTCTGGAGCCTGCTTCAGATTCTGTGTCTCCCTCTCTCTGCCCCTCCCCCATTCATGCTTTGTTTCTCTGTCTCAATAATAAATAAACATCAAAAAAAAAAAAAGAATTTGCTATGCCATGTGGGAAAATCCCAAGTCGTAGCAACTAGTGGTTAAATCCATGATCGTCATGGAGACAGTTTGGTGCAGAGCTTTTGTTTTGTTTTGTTTTGTTTTGTTTTTAATCAAGAAAAAAGCATTGAAGGAAAAGAGGTCCTTTGGTCTGAAATATTTGAAGGAACTCAAAATTATCTATGATGTTAGGAAATCTAATCTCTCCTGCAAGGCCTCCACCCATAATGGCTTGCTCTTTTTATAGCTGACACTTCCTTGCCCTGTCAGTAAATTGTCAATATTAAATCTCAAGTCAGAACAAGTCATGTGTCAAGCAGAAGTGAACTCAGAGAACGGAAACTGAGGAAGTTTGAAATCAGAACTGTCCCACAAAATATAGGGTTATGGGCACCATACCAATGAAAGAATAACCTAATTTTATTATAGGTTTCTGTAGGGAATATGAGTAACAAAATTAATGCTTTACCCAGAGGCTATCTCTGTATTCATTAAAAAGACAATATACTAGTCTCCAAATATTCAAATAGATATAAACCAAATACAGTAGTGGAATTTGAGAACTAGTAGAGGTATTAGCTCATCTTCTCTATCCTTCCGATCAAAACTTGCATCTGCCTCTGAGTAAATACCCATCTTCTCCTTTAACATCTTCAGAGGGCATTATTCTTTGTTCATTTGTCTTCCCACATCCTCAGACATCCCTGAGGACAATTCAGAGCTGTTGAGATACCTGATCAAAAGAAAGAAGGAAGGAAAAAGAAAGGGATTTTAAAAGCCTGATTTCCAAACGTTTCTTCCAAAGAGAAACATGCAGTGTAACTGAATGATAAACATCACTGATAAGGTGGAGGCTGTATAAGAAGCTGGTTACAATGTCCCAGCAGAGTGCATACGACTATGCCTCAGGACCACAAGAAGGATTTGTGAGGGGTTAATTCAGTCTGGGTAGTATTCTCAGAGGAGGAAAGAAACAACTTTCCACCTTTATGTCCCCTGGAACTTTTTAAATAGCATTGCTTGAAAATCCAGTCTGTAAGCTGCCGTTGGCTCCAAGAATCATTAAAGAATTTATAAGTTGTTTTCTCTCCTATCCCAGGAACTCCTGCCAGGAGAAGCAAAATCCAGACATTTGCAACTCAACACTGGTGAGTACCTGGCTAATCTGATCAATGAGGGGGCAGCAATCACTGTCACCCCTGACACAGGGCATCTGACGGGTAGAGATGTTCTGCCCTTACTAATACTACTCCAGGGCACTCACCCAGCCCTTTTCCACCATGGTGGGGCTCTGAGCTTTAGAGACTTCCAAGGCCCAGTTACCAATCCAGACAAAGCTCGCCTGTGTCTGCCAGGGCCTCTCTGGAGAGCTCAGGAGTACAGACTGTCTTGGGAAGCTTCTGATATTTCCTGTGGGGGACGTCCAAAGTGATGATGGCAATGGCATGCAATGTCCACCTGAGGCCCTCAGGGCAGTGTATAACCCTGTTGATGCAGTTCAAACAAACATCCCAATTTAATCAGCTAATGCTAGTGGTGGCATTTGGTGTCTCATAAATCATGAAAAAAAGCTTTTTCTGCATGAACTCCTCAGAGAGTTTCCAACAACAAAGCTTTCGCCAGGCCTGTGCAAAGCCAAAGAATTTGCTTTAGTCACCTGCTTGTGATGGCAAACCTGAGGAATTCTGAGTCTTGGAAAATATTTAATAGTACAGTTACCACGTCAGAGGAGTGCTCCCTTGTCTCTTCTCGGGCGTCATCCGGTAGCCTGCGTTCCCCACCCTCAGGTAGGGAAAGATTTCATAATGGGGGCAGAAAGGGGACAAGATACAGTGATCTATTTTTTTAGTTTATTTATTCCTTTTATTTCTTTAAGTTTTTTTTTTATTATTTCTTCACCTTCACCTGAAGCTTGTCTGAGAATTCCTGAAAGAAGTGTTTTCTAGCAACTTGGAATTTGAATTGATATAGAAACTCTTACTTCTCACGGGAATTCTTGGATGAACTTTAGGTGAAGGTAAAGAAATGATAAGAACACTTGTCAAAGCAATTGTGCAAATGCATTGAAAGCAGGAAATCAAGTATTCTGCTTCTTTTTTTTTTTTTATCTCTAGCAGCCAAGTATGACTGTGAAATATCTCAGTGGTACCTTTCATAAGGGGTACCAAGGACTCAGTAAAGAAAATCCCCCAGGGTGAAGGGCTCATAGCTCTCTGAGAGGAATTAACTGTATTCCCAGCTAGAAAAGTGGGTTGACATGTAGACTTAGAACCAAGAGCTAAAAGAGAAATGGGGATAGGGACTAATGATATGGAAACAGTGAGCTTCTTGAGACTCTTTCATTTCTACAATTATCCTAAAATGTATCTTTATTCTCTGCCATGTGTCTTCAAAACTCATTTCTGTTTTCTTCTGGACATACAAGTAAACTATATTTTCCAGCCTCCCTTGCAGTAGCATGTGACCATTGGCAGAATTTTAATCGATGGGATATTGGCAGAAGCAGCACCCACCTCTTACAAGCCTAGCTGATCCCTCCCACATTCAATCCTCTCATTCTTTCCCCAGTCACCAGATGAGTAGGAAAGATCTGTGGATGTTGGAGAGGTTAGAATCCAGAGACAGAAGGAGCCTGGGTTTCAGAATTACCTCTAGAATGCTCCCCACCAAATACTCAAGGGTTTCATTGGTGAGAAATAACTTCCTATTGTTTTAAGTATGGAATCCTTGGTTAACAGATCCTATGAAAGCGGATTTCTCTTCTCTGGCCAATGACATGAGTGTGCATCCTGGATGCAGTTTGGTGTATACGACTGATACTCTCTGCTGTCTTCCCATGTTTCCTGCAGCTCTTCACCAACTATTTTCAGTTAGTACACTACACAACACCCTCCACCTCTCTTCTAGGCATTTCTACGGTGTCCTTGAAATAAAGTATGGTTAGGAATAACATTAAAAAATGTCCCTATGTTCTGTAAGCCTTATGTTAAAACTATTAGTAGGGAGAAATTGATTGGGAGTTGGAGGTACAAGAAGGGGATTGTAAGTATAAAAAGCCATCTAGAAGAGGCATGCTTGAGAGAAAGTCAGAAAACTCTTATGATCTTTAGAATGGATGTCAGTGATAAACTGCTCATCTTACTGAAAGAAACCATGGACCAGAGGCCAAGACTCAGCCCAACACTATTTTGGACAAAGGTCACATATCCTTTACCTTGAGAACAACTAGAATTCTAAATATTATTCCAACAGGGAATTCACCCACATTATGAAAAAGAGAAAGTTAGAAACAGGGCTGGAAAAGACTGTGGTTGTTACACAGAGCCCACCAGTAACTCAATTTTCGCAGGACAGTGCATGCATACCCACTTGTGAAGAGGGGTCTGGAAGAAACAAAAATAGGCCTGATAAGACACAGGGCTTTTATAACTACTAAGAAGTGCCAGTAAGAGGAACCTGAGTGGCTCAGTTGGTTAAGCATCAGACTTCAGTTCAGGTCATGATCTCACGGTTCATGGGTTTGAGCCCTGTGTTGGGCTCTGTGCTGACAGCTCAGAGCCTGGAGCCTGCTTCAGATTCTGTATCTCCCTCTCTCTCTGCCCCTCCTTGGCTCACACTCCATCTCTCTCTGTCTCTAAAATATAAATAAACATTTAAAAAATTTTTAATGGGAAAAATAGAAGTGCCAGTAAAATTTACTCTTGATCCAGTTTACTGTGAGCTTCATGCCCTTAAGACCAATATAAATGATAAACAGATTAACAGAATGTCTATAAATATAAAATCCTTGTCAGAAAACGATTTTTGTTTCAGTCACAAGAAGCCTAGATAATTGCACAGAATTATCACTGCAAGCCAAACTCAGCCTGGTATGTTGGCATCTCTCAAACATCAGGAGTCAAGTAAGTGATTTTTCCTCAAAGACTTCGTCAGAGATGCAGCTAAAGCTCCTTAGGCTTTTGTGGTGAACTTATTGGTCTAGGAAAACAAAATTCTGAGTACTCCCACTGTGAAACTACACTGGCAAAATGAAAAATAATAATAAGAAAAAAATGATTTTCCCTTTCACTCTCATGGAAAAAGTGACCTATCCTATTGTTCTGATATTTTCATTTCAGTGCTTGCAAACTTATTCTATTGTCAACTGAGGAGGAAAAGACAATATGAATTTGACTCTCATTTGGTGACATGGCTATTCTCTATATTCCCATCTTCATTCACTTATCACACAGGGACTATTTTCTATGATTTATATCAAAGTCTAGCCCTGGAAAATGTTGACGTGAATTATCCCCAAGTATTTCTCCCTTTACTGTTCAATTTGATAATAAATGAGTTGAAATACAAGTGAGTGAGAAAGCGTCCAAGCAGCCCGAAGTTCTCTCCTAAAGAATAAGACGCACACAGCTTTCCCCTCCGCTGCTTCTGTGAGGCAGCTCCTCTGAGATACATTAGTCACCAATAAAACACTGAGGACCGCAGCGCACACGACGGATAAAGACCCGGTGACGACATAAGATGGCTAGTGAAAAACCTTCATACTCTGAATTGTTCAAATATACTGAGGTATTTAAAAAGTTTAAGAGTTTGAGCAAAACTTGATTAGAACCTGGCAGCACCACACCAGAAGTGGTTAAGGGTCCTCCAGTGGCAGGAGCTGGAAAACTTTAATTGAGAAACAATGAAACAAGATACAAATATCATTGATTGCCTGTAGCTTAAATCTCAGTTGATTGTTTGTGATTTGTTGTCCTTACTGCTTTGATTTTATAACCTTGAGGCCCTTCGAGGCTTAGATTTTAGTTTGCTTATCTAGACTGTGGGGCATTGGAGCCACATCAAGCTACAGTCCTCCTTGTCTAATTAATATAATAGAGAAAAAGAATGAAGAATTTAACAGAGGGTTGTCCCTGGGAGGAAGCATTATCAGTAGCTTTTTCTTTTTCCTCCTTTTTGTTCATCTACACTGTATTTTTTAAGTAACAAAAATACATTATCTGGGCAATGATGTAGGTATTACAAAGAAAAACATTTACTCTCTTTCCTTTTATTCTTTGCTTTTCTAAGACAAAACTCAGTCTGACTGCTTGTGAACTGATACCTGAATTCTTCTGGCTTAAGAAGGCGCAGTGTGCTTAAGGAGGATGAAGAACAGATGGTTTTCATAAGTGTAGTCAAGACCAATGTGTTCTTGGTGGCTTCAGGCCGTGGATCAGATTCTTTATCTGTGCTGGCACTGGGCTGTGGTTTGGAGTTCTCTGGTTTTTTCCTGCAGCTTTAAAGAAAACTTGTATACTTTTTCTCAGGGCATGTAGACACATCCAACTGTCCAATTTAAAAATCACATCCAGGATTAAAGACAGCCTGGAAAAAGTCATTTGAGGTTCTATAGGCTCTGAAGTCTCTCTCACACACACACACACACACACACACACACACACACACACCATACATTTGTAGGAAAGTGAAATGGATGTTAAACACCAGTAAAACTTTATAAAGATTTCTGTTACACTCACGAAAAAGAGAGGTGCCATTTTCAACACTTTTATTGCATTGTACTTGAAGACAGGCCAAAGTAATAACAGCAATAAGGAGAGGTCCGTGTAAGACAGGAAGCAACAAAAAAGACAGGCCCCATTTTCAGATGTCATGACTGAACATAGAAAATCCAACTTCATACAAGTATTAAGAGAATGCAGCAAAATTGCTAGATATAAATCAACATAGAAAAATCAACAGTAGTATTTTATTTTATTTTATTTCCAGTATGGTTAATATACAGTCTTATATTAGATTCAGATGTACAATACAGTGATTCAACAATTCTAAACATCATCCAGTGCTCATGACAAGCGCACTCCTTAATCTCCAGAGTTTTTAAACTAGTATTGCTAGCTAGACTTAATGTGGTGATCATTTCACAATATATACAAATATTGAATCATTATATTGTATGTCAACTTCACCTCAATTAAAAAAATCACAAGTATTTCTATTCACTACAAATAGCTAATTAGAATATGGCTTAAAGTTAATATACATGACAGTGACAAATACTCTAAAAAATCTAGAACTACAAGTAATAAAAGGTGTGGAATATTGGCTGAGAAAATTGTAGAAAGACAGAACTTTAAATAAAAATTAAAAGCCTAAATAAATGAGAAGAGCATTCATGTTGAGCCAAAGTAGATATCATAATTTAAGGTATAAAATGCAGAACTAAATGGTACATATCATGTTGGATGCAACCAAAGCAGCCCTTAAAGAGAAATGTGTAGTCTTAAGTGCATGTATTGGGGGGGAAGGGAATAAAACTTAATGTGTTAATAAGCACCTACTTAACAAAAGTGAAAAAAAGGAAATAATTATAGCAGAAATGGATGCAATAAAAATAAAAGTATAAAAGAGAGGATCAACAGGTCCAAAGTTCATTTATTTTTTGGTTTTGAGCTTTTTTGAGCAAAATAGCCTCTACCCAGATTGAACACAAAAAAAGAAAGAAGGTACTAATAGCTAGTATTAGGAATGGAAATGTAGGTAAACTAAAAAATACTGCAGATAGTCAAAGGATAATAAGAGTATTATAAATAACTTTATGACAGTATATTTGAAAATTTAGTTGAAGTAATCAATTTCCTAGAAAAATGTCTCACCAAAATGGACTCAAGAAAGACAACTTTTTAATTTTTTAACATTGAAAAAATAGTAAATCAGCAGTTACAATTTTTTGACAAAGAAAACATCAAATGGCTTTCTTAGAAATTTCTGCCAAATATTCAAGAAACAAGTAATTTCAGTCTTAAACTCTTCCAGAGAATAGAAAAAGAGGGAGTGCATCTCATTTTTTCCCTCCATAATATTTTATTGTCAAATTGTTTTCCATACAACACCCAGTGCTCTTCCCCTTAAGTGCCCTTCACCATCTCATTTTTTGAAGCTAGAGTAAACATTGATGCCAAAATTTGCAAGAGAGGTATGAAAAGGGAAAATCATAAGCCAGTCTCTCTGATGAACAGAGATGGAAAATCCTAAACAAAATATTTGCCAACCAAGTCCAAATATAAGAAGGACTGTGGATCATAATTAAGTTGAGTTTATCCTAGGAGTGTCCTCTATGGTAACCTGCAGGGAAGAAGAGCATATGGATAGATGCAGGGGGTTGAGGATTTGAGGTTGAGAGTCTGCAGAAGTTTTCTTCCAATTGGTTCAATTATTTTTCCAGTGAATTAGAAAAAAATGTCATATAAAGGAGTAGGTCTTAGAGATTTGAGGAAAAAGAAGGTATGAAACAGTCTTCTAAGAGAGTGGGAGAATAAATGGGATATAGTAGGATTGTATTGACATTCATCTGATGTTTATGGTCCTGAATTTAAAGATCATTCACTAGAGGAATCAGCTTATACAGTAAGAAAAAAAAGTCTAAGGATTAGGAAGTTAGAAACAAAACTGTCATTACTTAAAGATGCTATGATTACTCCTATAGAAAACCCAAAAGAGATTACAACATCATTGTATGGAAGTCAATTGCAATTTTATACACTAACAGAAAATATTTGGAAAATGTAATTTTAATTAGGGTTCCATTAAATATGTATAAATCCTTGCAATAAATCTAACCACTGTGCAGATTTTTATGGAAAAATGTAAAACTATTTTACTGAATGGCATCAGAGAAAACCTAAGCAAAGGGAATGATACAACACATTCATGAATAGGAAGAATCAGTATCACAAAAAAGTCAGATCATCCCTAAGTGGATGTAGAAATTCAATGTAATTCTAATTAAACCCCTATAAACATATGTTGCTGACAGAAAGGCAAGAGATAGACCCTACCAAAAATGAAGATTTAATTTCATGCTGTAATAGTTAAAGAGCTATGGTACTGGCCCAGAGATAGACAAAAAGATTAACAGAATACAAGAGAAGGTTTAGAAACAGACTCACACATATATGGGGTTTTAATTTATAAAAGATCACTGGAGAAAGGAAGGCAGTGTTCAAAAAAAAAGTGATACTAAAGAAAGAAACTAGCCTTCCAGATTAAAAGAAAATTAAAATTAATTTCCTACCTTATACCATATATTAAAACATCCAGACATATTAAAGATTTAAATGTAACAAGCAATTTTAAAATGTATTTTGGAAAATATAAGAGAGGGGCACCCGGGTGGCTCAGTTGGTTAAGTGTCCAACTTCAGCTCAGGTCATGATCTCACGGTTATTGGGTTCGAGCCCCACATCAGACTCTGTGCTGACCACTAGCTCAGAGCCTGGAGCCTGTCTTCAGATTCTGTGTCTGCCTCGCTCTCTGACCCTCCCCTTCTCATGCTGTCTTTGTCTCTCTCTCTCAAAAATAATTTTAAAACATTTAAAAATTAAAAAAGAAAATATAAGAGAACATTCTTATGACATTGGGATAATGAATATTTTTGTAAATAAGATGGATAATGCATAAAAAGGAAATATTTGAATTCACTGAAATTAAATTTCTCCAAATGATTATGTATCTAGATTTCACTGTTCAGTATAATTCAGGAGCCTAGTAAAGGAAAAATTGAAATAGGATATAATTCTAGCTGTGTTAGAAACTATTCTATAATAGACTTGTGAATACAATTGAAATGTTTCTCTGTCTCCTCTTAATAACATTAAATAGCTTATGCTCTAAATGCAATGCATTGGAAATGAAGGAGAGTTGTAGGAATAAATATAGACATACTTTGGTAACAGTTGAGACATAGAGATGTCCTTGAGAATCCAAATTAAAGAAGCTAGATCTAGACTCTGAGCACAAGCAGCTGACAGCTGGACGAGAAGATGACTTTAAAGGAACAACCAAAGAGAAATAGATAGACTGAATATGATGAATGGAAAATACATCCAGGAAGGTTTGGTCCACGCTTCATTCAAGCTGTCTTAACTGCATTTCTTAACTTCTTGCTACTGATGCCCCAGGACACACCCACCGAATTTATGGCAGTTCCTACAGTAATTCTGGCAAGAGCAGAAAAGCATTAACTTCAATTCTACTGTCCCTCCAGGCTTAGGCTTAAACCAGTCACTCAGCCTGACCAGTGGGTTCATATTTGGCTTCCTAAAGTCACCTCCACTTCTCAGACCCAGGAGTCAGCCCCATTCTACCTAAATTTACCTCTATTTGGGGACAACCTTCACTCTACTATCTCCCTTACACCATCACTCTCTGGTACTGAACAGCTTCGAGTACTCGTAACCAATCCCCTATTATATTGAAGCCCACCGCCCACCTGCCCTCTGCCTAAGACTAAAACCAGCCTGCTTATCTGGTTGCTAGCATACACATGGAACCTTTTAACTGTCCCCATTGTGTCTTTAGTAGAGGAGTAATTTTCTGTTAAAGGAAGGGCTTACTTTGAGAAAGAATAAATGTAAACCAAAAAGGAGAGTCTACATCTTGAAGACAATTGTCCTAAGGCAGCAGTAATAGAATTCACAGATCTCAACACTCAATCTCCCCTACCCTAGCTCCAGAGCATCCCAATGCCTGCCAAGAGAACTCTTTTTTCAGATATGAGACATTTGTCTGGTTCAGGCATCAGGAGATATGGATGTATTACACCATGTCTAACTCAACTGGACATCTTCAAAGTTGGAATATCTCACCTGTGTGTCTGCAAGCCAGCTGCCAGCTCATCAGGACCAGCTCTGAGAGGGGAAAATAGATTTTCCAAAAGCTTTCCTAAGTGTTCACATGGCTAACTGCCCTAGCTTGTTCTCTTGAGTACTCAGAACACGGAGAGCCACAAAATGCAGCTGGGACCACTTTGATGATTGGCTCTCCGGTGAAAATGATGGCATGAAGAGGTAAAAGGAAATTGTAGAAAGTGGATGAGTCTTCATGGAATTCTGTACCAAGGGCTCAACATTTGCCAAAGTATAATTTACTATCTAGCCTCGGAGCTAAAGGCAATGTCTTGAGAGCCTGAGATGGCCCTAGCCAATCAAGTGAAGTCAATAGTGTGATTGCTTCCTACAAGGTGGACCCTTCCCCATTATTTATTTATCATGGGTCCAGTCCCAATGTTGACCCTACAAGCCAAGCCCCATACCGCATCATCCCATAATACTTTCTCCAGGAATCATTTCAAGATTTGAGCCTCTTTTCTCCACCTCACAAAATTTATTAGTCCTGGGTTTCCTTTATTTACTTCATTAATTTCAACATAAATTTTTTGGTCACCAATTATGCTCCAGGGACCATACTATAGTTCAAAATATAAAACAATAAATTAGGCATGTCTCTTATTTTTAAGAACTAAAGTCATTCCATTTCCCAAGGAACATTTGAAAATTTACCAAACGCCTAAACCTGTACTATTGTATTAGTTCATATTTTAGGGTTTATTTATTCCAAAAATATTTTACTTATTTCTATATTATACCAATTTGTGGTTCAGTTTGGGAAACATTGATCTTCGAAGAGCTTGGGACGGTTGGGATAGAGATATAGCAATTAATGATACATAGAAATTAACTGGAAACTCAAGTAGACATTTTAAGGGAAAGTTGGGTCTGTATATGAGAAACAATGTGGCTACCCTAGCAGAGAGCAAGGCTGATAACTACACCCTGAGAACATCCAATATTTAAAGTGTACAAACTAAAAGTTCATTTAAGAAGATGACTGAGAAAGAATGTCAGTCCCAAAAGAGAAATCACATGAGTATAGTTTTAAAATATCATCAGTACCCCAAGTTAATGACACATGGTCATTTTAACAATGTCCTCCACTCATTTCAGACACATCGGCCTTTCCTCCCCTCAAATGATACTTCCATATGAAGACAACTACTTGATCTAGAAGTGAGTTGGGTCAGTGTACTGACTTTTCTAATGGGGATGTGACCAAAGGTTGAGGATTCAGGAATGAGCCAAATGAACTCAGCAGGAAACTGTGCATTAGGATGGAGAGCAGGGTTGGCCCTGTGCCAGGAGTTTGGATTTCAGTTGTTGGCTGCAAATGTGTGCCATTTCCCAATGGAATGTTACAGTTCCCTGACCTGCCTTCAACTCACAACACAGGTCAAAATTCACTGGTTTCACAATGCATTTTTGTGGATGTTTGGGAACAGAAGAACAGAGTCACAGAATAGTTGTGCAGGATTTAAAGACAATCACTGGAGTTCAGGCTTCTCATTTTACACAGGAGGGGGCTAAATTTGAACATTATTAATTTGGCCAGGGTTGCATAGAGTTTAGCAGAGTGGTTAAGCAGGCTGGATTCAGAATGTCTGAAAACCTTTAGCTGTGTGTTGGGAAGGTCTCTTAAAGTCAGTTAACTCTTCTTTAAAGTGGAATAAGAATAATATCTATATCACAGGTTATTTATAATATTAAAGAGATAATTTATGCAAAACCCATAGTCTAACAACTAGCATATGATGACACAGATGACTCAAAGTGAAGCCTTCTGATTCAAAAATCAGAGCTCCTTTGCTCATCCATGCTCCCTTCCTTATATAGAGAAGTTAGAAATGAACACAGAGGCATTGCACATGGACAAACTTGTCACAATAGCATATGAATTATGATTTATATTTTTAACAAATATCAGTTGGTTATCCATGTATTGGGTGCTGATGTGCAAGACCTGGTCTCTTCCGCAAGAGAAAAAATTGGGCCTTCTGGCGGCCAGGGGTAAGGCAGAGGGAAGAGGAGTAGAGAGAGTCTAGAGGCTAGTCACTGAGATGGAAGGTTCTTGCCATAATCCAGGCATGAGGCACAGAGGTCCTGAATAACCATGGCGAGAGTAGAAATTAAGAGAAAGGACAAAGTAATGAGGTAGGAGCATGAGACTTACCCTGACATGTTATTTTGATTATTGTAATATGTCTATGAAATCTTCTCTTTTTTGTGTGTGTTTTTGACAAGCAATTTGCCTCCAGAATTCCACAATGAAGCCAGTTGATATTCCACACTCAAGGAAACATCACTTATTGCTAGTGCATAGAGGAGGACAGGTTATGCATGTTAGGCTTCTTGTCTATGGTCTCAGATTGCGGGGAGGCCAACAGCTAACTATGTGAGTTCCAGAAGTATAGTCTGTTTAGTCAGGTCTAAGACCGTCTGTCTTTCCTGCCAAATGTGTTGAGGGCATGATGGACCTGGTTTAGATGGTAACAAAGTGAGGAGAGGAGGATATTTATCTGCTGTAGGAATGTGTGCTTGGCTCTAGGGGCTGCCACTGTCCATTAAAGGCCACACTTGATAAGTCACAGAAGGAAGGGGCTCAGGCAACACCCTGTGTTCCTCGGTCTCTGCTGGTTTAGCTCTACGTGGCAGGACTCCAGGTTAAAACATGGTCACACTAATGGTATCAGGCAGAAATGTCCACTGGTCCATTAAGTCTCAACACCTAAACACTCCTGCTCCAGCCACCCTGTCATTATTATGGCTCTGCCTCTCCTCGCAGGCCTGCTCTCCTCCTGAAGAAAGGGAGAATGGTTGGCAACTTTCAGAAAGTAAAACAAACCCCAAAGTTTGCCAACATTAAACTCTGCTTCACAGCTAAATGGACCATAAACTTTCAGGACCTGGAACAAAACTTTGATTCAACCCCCTCCTTACAGGTGCTGTGGACACAAAGACTGCACAGTATATGTTGCCCTAGGAAACATTCTCAAATTATTTTTGTAAAAAAAAAAAAAAAAAAAAAAGAGGTGCCTGGGTGTAAGTTCATCATGTGCTTAGAAAAATAAGTCCAGAGGCCATACAGCCTTCTTTCTCTGTATTCTCACTTCCTTGCACTCTCACAGGATGGTTCATCCCACTGGGAAGCCCATAGTAGTTGCTAGAGAGGTGGGACATCTTCTCTGAGGTTTTCAGGTTAGCATCCAGAGTGGGACATCCACAGATCATTCCTGCCAGCCTGCAACCCACCAACTTTTAAAAGGCCTAGTCATGATACAAACTGCATCAGTGGAAAGCATGGGCCTGAGAGGCAGGTCTAAGCTTTGGCTCAGGCTCACCATCATTTCCAATGTGACTTTGGCACATCACTTCACCTCTCAGCACTCATGTTCCTCATCCAAAATATCAAGGTTTGGACTAAGGTCCCTCTGGTCCTAAATTTCTATATAGGAGTAGCATCTACAGAGGAAGAAGATTTTTTTGTTTAAACCAAGAGATATTTGTGAATACAAGAGGTAGCTATTAATAATTATACCAGGCAGCAACCAAGACTGTGCTGGGGAACCAGGACCCGTGACTACTGCAGCTCTTAGCACCCCCACCAGGTGTGTCCAGAGAGTGCCACGGGCTCATTCACCTATTAAAGGCTTTGCACTCTGAAGTCCAGTAAAAGAAGAACATAGAATGTTCTCAGAGTGTCCAGTGCCTTTCCTCCATTCTCCAGCTGCTTCTTGACAATGCATTTCCCACTCCACACTGACACCCCATCCTGGGCTCACCACATTTGAAACTATCTTGGCAGCAAGGCAGAGCATTTGAGAGCCAGGTTCTGGTCTCTGCATGGATTCAAATTACAGTTTCACAATTTACCACATGATCTTGGTCAAGTTACTTAAACTCTCTTACGTATAGGCTTTCAAATGTTTAACTGTACTCTATAGGAAGAAATATATTTGACATAGTTCTCCAAGTATATATACACATACACACCTGAGTTGAAATAAAATTTAATGAAACAATACTTATTCTTGATCTATTCTAAGCACTATTTGTTTGATTGACTCTACTCTGTATAAATTTTTGTAAATGCTAGTCATTACCCACTAAGTTGATTTCACAGTCTCCTAATGGGTTGAGACCGACAATTTGAAAATCTCTGCTCAAAGCTTTAGTTTCCAGATCTGAAAAATGAAGATAATAATAAAATTATGTTTCTAATGGAGTTGTTATGAAGATTGACAAAGATGATCATATGAAAGTATTTGGCTTGGAACACAAGTGCTCAGTGAATATTAAGTGTTATTATTATTCAAGGCGGGGCATCACTAGAAAATAAATCTTGTTACACCTCAAATCCAAGAGGGATACTTCCAAGGTAATACCCCGCATTAACACAGATCAGATGGCTTTCCCAGGGGGCATGCATTATATCAAACAAGTCTGAACATAAGCTTCTGTCTCAGATGCAGTAATGTGAGGAGATGACGCTTGGTGCTATGGCTGGAGTCATCTTGCAGCCATGAAGTGCCACACCTGAAGGAAGAATTGGAAATGATGGAAATGGCCTGGGGTTTAGTATTTTTGAGTTGCTGACCCAATCCTAGAAGTTCCAGTTCAGTCTGTTTTTAAATTGATAAAATCTTCTAATATTTCAACTTCATTTTGGTGCGTTCCAGCTATAACCTCCCATGATATCCCTTCCCTCACCAGCAGGAAGTGGCCCCACATGTAAACTGCCCCATTAACTCTTGAGAGTGAACATTCTTTAAATCTCTACTGTGAAGTTCTGGACTCTGAAACGACAAAGATACTCTATAATAGAAAATTCCCCTAGACCTTCTTTCTTTCAGTCACCCCTGGAAGGCTCATAAGAGTGAAAAGAACACTTCAGGCTTCTCATGAGCTGCAGCCAGGGGTGCCACTGCCCTCCTTCAGAGGAAAGATTGGGACTCAGAGCCTCGCCTTCACCTCACAGTGCAAGTGTCACTTACTCCCTTGAATGCTGACAGCTAATTGAACCTAACTCCCAATGAGGAGAAGCCCTATTTCAAGATGCAGGGCTAGGCTCACCCTGGCTTGTATTCAGTGGGTAGAAAAGAAAACAACTTTCAAATTCCTCAGTGTTGCTTAGCTCAGAAGGTGATTTGCTTGCTGGCTGGCTGACATTGCAACTACTTTTAGTTAACGGTTCCAAAAGACTGGAAGGTAAATAACCAGCAAGGTGTCATAACACTGAGGACAGAGGAAAATGTGATTTCCACCATCCAGTGCCCTTGGTGGCCATTTTCCAGCTCCGGGGCAAGTTTACACATGATGATGAGTGGTACCTGAAGGCTGGTTCTGGCAGGAAATGTGAGTGGATGACAACTGAGGACTTGAACCTTCCATCTGAATCACTGGTGATCCTTGTCACTGGTTCCAGCCAGGGGAATCCAAATCCAGTCTGTCCTTTCTTTCCCTTATGCTGTAAACTTTCCTCTATTTTATTCAAACTCTGCCAGCTCAGTAATTCTAGAGAGCCACAAACTGAATTTTGAACCTCTTTAGTTCCAAATAATTAAGACAGAGAGAATGAGTTCAATAAAATATGGTCAGATTAAAATAACCAATTCAGAATTACAGGAGAATTCAGGCTGAGTCTAAGATAAGTACCTGGCCCAGAGCCCTATGGACATATGGTTAATATTAGTTGTTTATTAAAAGGTGTGCTTTAGGGTGCGTTTGATAAATAAAGACAGGGGAAGGGAAACAAGTCTTTATCAAGCACCTGTTATCTATTAGGCACTACATATATTTCTTACAAAACACATGCATCCTAGCTATTATCATTCCCAGGTTTAAAAAATGAAAATGAAACATAATTATCCCAAGATCGTAAAGCAAGTAAATATCAAAATTAGGATTTGATACTTGACGTCCCGAATGCAGGAGTTCATGGTCTTTCAACCATCCACACTCCCACACACACACACACCAGGAAGAATAGCTGATGTAAGAGAAAATAAAGGCGTGGAAAGAAGAGAAATGGAAAGACTCTAAACACAGGGGAAAGAAAGAAGAGAGAATGGATAATAATAAGAAATGAGAAAGGGAAGAAATGCAAAGAAAAGGAAGGACGGTCGATGCGTGAGTCTTGAGCGTTTTAGCGGAATTTGACGTCTTGGAACTTGATATGTGTAGTAAGTCCTTCTGGATTCTCTGGGAGAACCAACAGTTGTAGAGCTGTTCTTCCCAAGTGATCCAAGTACAAATGCCTCCAGGGAACCTTACAGCTACCTGAACAGCTGGGAACTCAGACTATCTTCTTACTCAGTCATGATTTTTAAAAAAAAATTTAAAAAAGAAAACATTCTATGCAGAGTTTCTGATGGGACTGAAAGGGCAATACCTGTAGTTTATAGTTACATAAAAGGGATCGCTTCAAGCCCTACCAATACTGGATCTTACTCCTCTGTCCCCCACCTTCCTTTGAATCTTTTAGCTGCAATAAGCATATGAAACAGGAAATAGTCAAAAATGTGTTTATTTTCTGTATTAGTGATTAACCTACTTCATTTCTAAGCTCCAAGCTCACCCTTCATTTCAGCCTTGCAATGGACATAATAAGAGGAGACACTGTGACTGTAGGGAAGAAGTATGGAAACTCTACTTTTATAGTAATTCTGTAAACCTAAAACTGCTCTAAAAATTTTTTTTAAATAAATAAATAAAGGAAAAGATGAGTATCTGTTTCACTTTTGGGTGAAAGCAGTAATAGCTTGTGCATTATTTGTCATCCTCTTTCTCTTTTCCTACTTCAGGGTAGACACCTGAAAATGAACCTCTCTCATTCTGATTCCCTTACTAAGAATAGTCTAGAACATTTCTCCATATCCTCATGCCTCTCAAACTAATCTTCAGTGGACATGTACTCTGTGAGAAATAACTGTTGTTGTTGTTGTTATTGCTGCTGTTGCTATTTTAAGCAACTAAGATTTAGTGATTATTTGTTACTACAGGATAAGGTAGCTTCCTCTGACATATTCAGACAGGAATTCCAAGGAAGTCCTGATCTAAGTCTCC
The DNA here is from genome assembly GCF_006229205.1 of Suricata suricatta. Classification (NCBI taxonomy): domain Eukaryota; kingdom Metazoa; phylum Chordata; class Mammalia; order Carnivora; family Herpestidae; genus Suricata; species Suricata suricatta. Next base: position 79,367,777 of record NC_043708.1, on the reverse strand, counting down.
AACACAAATGTTAAACAGTGAGCAATTACACAATTTCTGGACAAAGAAGCAAATTTTTTATAAACAACTTTTAAATCCTTCACATTCTTTTCCATGATTGTAATATGTACAATTTTGTCTGAGGGGAAGGATGTACCACTTGCTCAGGAACCTTTTATAAGTGCTGTCTTTTCAAAGAAAAATAAAAATCATATGACAATATTAAAGAACCCAAACAAATCAAATATTTTCTATAATAAGTAGGTATCCTTTTATCAAAAGTTGCTGCATACCCAAACTTTTATCTTATAACAATCATTTAATATGTTTGTTCCAGTTAAGTAATTCATTATTCTTTGGAATTTACTATGCTAAGTCAGGTGTCAAGAAATGCTATTTTGAAGCAATGGAACTTAAATTTTAAATAACCCCTGAAAGGTAAGGAAACTATCAACATCAACAAAACCAAATAAGGTTATAGGAACTTTGTGGACAACCTTGTGTTTCACACACACACACACACACACACACACACACACACACGCATCCATAACTGAAAGAAGGCAAAAGATCCTCACCACCTAAATAGTCTTGTCAGATCTTACTTTTGTCATGAAAGATGGAGAAACATTCACCATGCAAATGGAAGCAAAAAAAAAGCGAGGTTAGCAATACATATACCAAACATAATAGACTTCAAGGCAAGGACTGTAAGACAAGAGACACAGAAAGGCATTACATACTGATAAAGGGATCGATCCAAAAGAGGATATAACAATTGTAAATATCTATGCACCCAACACTGGAGCACCTAAGTACATAAAACAAATATTAATGGATGTAAAGAGAGAAATTGACAATAATTCAATAATGGTAGGGAACTTTAACATCCCACTTACATCAATGATGAGCAATAGTCATCCAGGCAGAAAATCAGTAAGGAAACAAGGTCTTTGCATGACACATTGGACCAGATGAATGGAACAGATATATACAGAACATTCCATCAAAAACAACAGAATACACCTTCTTTTCAAGGGTACATGGAACATTCTCCAGAATAGATTACATATTAGGCCATGAAGCAAGCCTCAATAAATTTAAGAAGATTGAAATTACACCATGCATCTTTTCTAATCACAGTGTCATGAAACTAGAAATCAATCACAAGAAAAAAATGGAAAAAACACAAACATGTGGAGACTAAATAACATGGTACTATACAACCTGTGGGTCAACAAACCAATCAAGGAAAAAGTTTTAAAAATAAATAGAGACAAAAGAAACTGAAAACACAATGGTTCAAATTTTTGGAGAAGAGCAAAAACAGTTCACAGAGGGAAATATATAGTAATACAGGTCTACCTCAAGAAAAAAAAGTTCAAATAAACAACCTCACTTTACATCTAAAGGAACTATAAAAAGAAGACCAAGGAGAGTTAGAAGTCCAAAGCAAGTAGAAAAAAGGAAATAAAGATCAGAGCAGAAATAAATGACCTAGAGACAAAAAAAAAAAAAAAGGAAATCAATGAAAGCATGTACTATTTTCTTTGAAAGATAAACAAAATTGAAAAACCCCTAGCCAAACTCATCAAGGAAAAAAAGAGGAAAAAGGCCCAAGTAAATGAATTCTGAAATGAGAGAGAAGTAACAAATGACAACACAGAAATACAAAGGATTATAAGAGAACACTATGAAAAATTATATGCCAAGAAACTGAACAACCTAGAAGAAATGGATAGATTCCTAGAAGTATACAATCTTCCAAGACTGAACCAGGAAGAAATAGAAAATTTGAAGAAACTGATAAGAAGTAAAAAAATTGAATTGGTATCAAAAAGCTCCCCTGAATTAAAAGTCCAGGACTAACTAGATTCACAGGGGAATTCTACCAGACATTTAAGGAAGAGTTGATACCTATTCTGCTCAAACTATTCCAAAAAACAGAAGAGGAAAGAAAGCTTCCAAATACATTCTATGAGGCCAGCATTACCTGATACCAAAACCAGACAAAGATACCACAAAAAAAAGAAAACTACAGACTAATATCCCTGATGAACCTAAATGCAAAAATCAACAACAAAATATTAACAAACTGCATACAAGAATACATTAAAAAGATCATTTACCATGATCAGGGGATGCAAGGATGGTTCAATATTCACAAATAAATCAACATCATATAACACTACAACAAAATGAAGACTAAAAATCGCATGATCATCTCAATAGATGCCGGAAAAGCATCTGATAAGATCCAACACCTATTAACACCGATTCATGATAAAAACTCTCCACAAAGTGGGTTTAGAGGGAACATATCTCTACATAATTGTTCACGTATGAAAAATCAACAGCTAACATCATACTCAAAGGTAAAAAATAAATCTTTTCCAGTAAGGTCAGGAACAACCAGGATGTCCACTCTTGACACACTTATTCAACATATTACTAGGAGTCCTAGCCACAGCACTCAGATAAGAAAAAGAACTAAGAGGCATCCATATTGGTAAAGAAGAAGTTAAACTGTCCCTATCTGAAGGCAATTGATCCTATACATAGAAAGTCCTAAAGACTCTACCAAAAAACCACCAAAAGTAATAAACAAATTCAGTAAATTATCAGAATATAAAATTAATACCCATAAATCAATAGCATTTCTATACACTAATAATGAAATAGCAGAAAGAGAAATTTTAAAATAATACTATCTATAAATATGCCAAAAAAGAACAAAATACCTATCAATAAACTTAACTGAAGAGGTGAAAGACATGTACTCTAAAAATTATAAAACACTAATGAAATTGATGATGACATATATTGAAAGATATTCCATGTTCATGGATTAGAAGAACAAATATTGTTAAAGTTCCATACTACTGAAAGCAATTTACAAATTCAATACAATCCCTATCAAAACACCAACAGCATTTTTCACAAAACTAGAAGAAATAATAAAATTGTATTATTTTATTTATGAATTTATATAATTCATAAAATTATATGAAACCATAGAAGATCCCAAGTACTGAAAGCAGTTCTTAGAAAGAACAAAGCTCATATCACAATACCAGATTTCAAGATATAATACAAAGCTGTAGTAATCAAAACAGTATGGTACTTGCACAAAAATGGACACATAGATCACTGGAATAGAGAGCCCAGAAATAAACCCATGCTTATTTGGTCAATTAAGCTATGACAGAGAAGGCAAAAATATACAGTAGGGAAAAGATAGTCTCTTCAATGAATTGTTCTGGGAAAACTGGACAGCTACATACAAAAGAATGAAGCTGGACCACTTTCTAGCACCATAAGCAAAATTAAGAAAAATGGTGTATTGCACAGCCATAAAAATGGATAAGATTGTGCCATCTGAGACAACATGGATGGACCTAGAAGGTATTATGCTAAGTGAAACAAGTCAGATTGAGAAAGTCAAATGCCATATGACTGCACTCATAAGTGGAATCTAAAAACAAAAACAAAAATTAAAAAATGAATAAAAAGCAGAATCAGACCTTTAAATACAGAGAACAAACTGATGGTTGCCAGAGGGGCAGGAGGTGGGAGGACAGGGGAAATGGGTGAAAGGGAGAGGAAGATACAGGCTTCCAGTTATGGAATAAATAAGTCACCAGCTTAAAAGGCACAGCATAAGATTTGGTAAATGGAAGAGTGAAGCTCTTAACCAAATTAAGCTAAGAAGGTAATAATTTAGACAAGCATTTGAACAAGAAAATTATGAGCATGAAAAATAATAATGCCTTTGCAGACTAATTTTCGTAGATTTATGAACCATTGGCATTTTTAGACGTGAGTCTCAAGTAGCGGACATGAAAGCATCAAAGCTTTTATAACATTTTTCAAAATGAACAAGTTCTCTACAAAACCAATGGAGTTTTTCCAATAAAAATGCAAAAACAAATGTTTCCCATTTCACAATTGATTAATGTAGTCACTAAAGGCATAAAAGAGAATAAAACGACAGATATATATTTCACAGTCACACGCCTCATATCTAAAAAGTAGAATGCACACTATTGGTTAGAAATGTATAGCAGGTCACAAAGGTGATGGCCATTATTATGGTCAGAAATAAATCAGAATTAGCTATTTAATAATTACTTTTGAAATAGCTCTTATTACATGTTGCCTAGTATCTATTTCATACATTTTAGAAAAGCAGTTAATTCCTGGCATGTTTTAGAAGTATACAAAAACACAGATGTGATAAATATCAACCAACACTTAGCATTATATAGGGTTCTGATGTGAGGAAGAAGTGCCTGACAAATTTCTGTTTGTTTAATTGGAAACCCAGGCTACAGAATTAGATTTTTTTTTCTTAATTGACTCTTGTTTTATGTGATTTATATATATGTATATGAAAAGATATGGCCTTTTGAAGAAGAGAAGTGGCTCCTGACTCCCTGCATGTTGTGTAGTCACAGAGAATAATCACTAGCCAAAAATAAATCTCTTGATCTTCACTTAGTGTTGACAGAAATGGTGGGAATACTCAATACTATCAAATTTCAGAAACTGAATGTACTTATTTTGAGAGCAATGTTTAAAGAAATGAATGCCAGATACAAACATTGTCTTTCCACACTTAAATACTCTTTTTTTAAACTTTTTAAAATATTTATTTATTTTGAGAGACAGAGAGAGAGTGCATGCATGCGTGCATCAGAGGTGGGAGGGACAGAGTGAGGAGAGAGGGAACCAGATGTGAGGTTCAACCCCAAGAACCATGAGATCATGACCTGAGGCAAAATCAAGAATCCAAAGCTTAATCCGCTGATTAAGGCGCCCCTCCACACTTAAATGTTATAATGTTGAGGGAAGAAATACTCATACGTGTTTTTTAAATGAGGAATGAGATTAAAATATAGTCTCGTGACTATAATACCAATGAAGGCCAATACCAATTTCAAGGGATCTAGTTATAGAAAAAAACGTATCTCAGTAACACACACCTATCTTTCAGAGCCAAGGTGTCAAGATTCTTAAGATTGATAGTGTGTAGTTGGGATTTTTTTTTTAGTGTTTATTTTTGAGAGAGAGAGACAGAGACAGAGTATGAGCAAGGCAGGGTCAGTGAGAAAGGGAGATACAGAATCCAAAGCAGGCTCCAGGCTCTGAGTTGTCAGCACAGAGCCCAACATGGGGCTGAACTCACAAACTGAGATCATGACCTGAGCCAAAGTTAGTCACTCAGCCAACTGAGCCAACCACGTGGCCCTGTAGTTGGGATTTCTTAAGAGGACTGACCATCAGGGCAAGGACTTGATTGTCTAATGACTCCCAGAGTCTGAAGATTCCTTTTACTCTTCAAAAAATGTAGTCAACGGCTTGGCTAGACCTTTTAAACACCCCATTTAAATGCTGAATCAGGTGTTGGCACCTTCCAGGGCAAACACAGTGTATTCTGAATCCATTGTCATTCCCCAGGTTGAATCATTCTAGTCTCCTGCTTTAAAAAGTGATATCCTTACCAATTCACAATCTGAAGGAGCTCTGTCCTCTCTTGTGAGAAAGCAGGCCAAAAGACTCATGTGAGAACATCAGGAAGACCCAAGACTTTAGATGTATATACCCTTGAGCTGGACAAAGATGCATTGGTAAAAGTTTAAAAAAGAAAGTCATTATTTTTTAAGTTTATTTATTTTTGAGAGACTGAGGGAGGGGCAGAGAGAGAGGAAAGAGAGAATCCAAAGCAGGTTCAGTGCTGTCAGCTTGGAGCCTGACTCAGGACTCCAACTCAAAAAGAGTTGAGATCATGACCGGAGCCGAAATCAAGAGTCAGGCACTCAACCAATTGTACTATGCAGGCACCCCTAAAACAATTATTCTTGATGCATTTTAAATATGTTATTTTACTTTTATCATTTGCAAGCGTTCATATTTTTAAATTCACTTAAAATTGGTATTTTATTAATGTAAGAAGTGTTTATTGATTCAGAGATGCTGAATGTTTGCAAAGCACTGAAGTATTCCAGTGTTGGTGGCTGTTGAGGACATAAAGGAGATTGACCTGAGATGTTTTAGTGAGTAAAAGAATGTGAAATACAATACTCTTCAATCAAATAATGTCTGCTCCTAGTAGTGCTATTTAGTGGGTGACTGTCTCGAATTCAGGTACCTGGGTTTGAGGGTGATCTGTAGGGATACAATTTCCTGTTATTCCATTGACTAGGTGACCTTAGACTGGATCTACCAGTGTGCACACATCTCTCTTACCTGAGCAAACACAGATGAGTCCTTTGTTGCCACTTAAGCTGCATAAGCCTTCCTAATAACACCCTGAAGTCAGCTAAGTTCAGGTGACTAAAATGTTGCTTTTGTTATGAAAACAGTGGCCAGAAAATGCAAACTCTTTGAATCACTGAGCCCAGCCATTCCCTTCAGAATCCAACACTGAACCAAACGGTTTTTATTTTGTCTTCTCAAACTAGGTAATGTTTGCTTATAGCAGACTCTTGGATAACTTCAGGCAGCTGGGGGCACACCCCACTTGGGGGAGGAGGGGAGTTTTCAGAACAGATTTTAAATGAATTACCAGGCTTATGTAAGTGAGGGCATCAGCAGGAGCTTGGCATGAGTAGGGTGAGAGTCATTAAGCAACAGAAGCACCGAAAGCAAAGTAGGAGGAAGCCATGAAAGAAAATAAACAAGGAGCAGCAGCTGGTGCCAAATAGAATAAGAGAAGATTGTTTTTTGACAGAATTTACGACATCTTTTTTTTAAAAGGGGGGAGGGTTGGACAGGAAGGGGGATGGGGAGAAGCAGAAGAGGGAAAAAGGGGTAATTTTTTTTTGTCCTGGCTCAGTCACACGGCTGTCACATGGGACCAATCCTACCATGGGTGTTGATTGTTGCCTTTCTTCTTTCTGCTAACATTTTCTCATGCTTCCTTTGGGGCCCTTTCCCAACTTCGTTGTTCATTGGTGCACAGGAGGAACCAAAGTCACTACTCTCAACTTTCTGTGAAAAGTTGTGGAGACAACTGACTTGGGGAAGAAGAATATCTCAATCTTAACAGCTTCTCTGCAACTCCATGTCAGGTCACAGGGCCCCAGATGCAGGGCTTTGGATTACGAGAAGTTCCAAATCCTTCCTGAAGGCATTCATTTATTATGATCATCCTGCAAACAAAGCACTTTCTAGATATTTCATACTTAAAATAATTCCCCCTTGTTTGGAGGCATAAGAATGCTGTAGGGGCCCACTAGTTCCCAGATCCCCCCCCCAAAAAAAAAACAGAACCAGAGGAAAGGATCTGATATTTAATTCTTAGCACTAAGCAACTAACTCACTGCAGAGTCTTCTTTCCCAGAAATTTCTAAAAACAAACTACTTTGGCAGAAGGCTGGTGTTTTCTCCATCTCTTTATTCTCAGCAATATCCTTTTGAGCACTCTTTTCTCTAACAAATAGTAACACAGTGGGAGATAATTTCGGTGAGGGTGGCAATCCAGTGAATCTCTTTTCAAAACACAGGTCCTTTGAGACCAAAGAGAAAACTTTGTCAGTAAATGTTCAGCACATGGATGTTCTGATATAGCTATGAAAGATTCCAATTACAAATTCTCTAGCATCAAGGTCAAAGGGTTGGCTTGGAAGCAGAAATCTTAGCAGGAAAGAATGAAGGTTGACTCTCAAAGTTAAAAAGTTCAAAGTGTCATTTGGTCAGGATTTTTTCAAGAATCAAAGTTGAAGGGTGAAAAAGAAAAGGTCACTGTCTTCAAACTGGCCAAAGAGGGAATCTATCCAAGAGTCATGAGAGCAGAGTCAGTCAGCCAACATTTCTTGAGAGGATATAGAGGTTCTGTACCCCTCCCCCCAATACGTTGTCCTATACATCTCTTCCATTACACTGTTCCTGAGTTGGATCCTTTATAATAAGTCAGGCATAGCCAGTAAACTCTTCCTGAGTCCTGTGTGCCATTCTAGCAAATAATCAAACCCGAAGAGGGGTTCGTGTGGACTCCTGATTTATAGCTGATTAGTCAGAAGTACAGAAGGCCTGGGACTTGAAATTGGTGTCTGATTTGGGGGCAGCCTTGTGAGACTGAGCCCTTAACCTGTGGGATCTGTACTAACTCTGAGTAGTTAGTGTCAGAATTGAATTGAACTGTAGGTTACCCAGTTGGTGTCCAGATCAGGGGAGAATAGGTTTGCATGGGGGAAATCCCCACATATTGGTGTCAGAAGTGTTGTGGTATTAGAAAACAGTCCACAGAAGAACACACACCTGGAGATAAGAACCAGGAAGGCTGTGGATGAGGCCTGTCTTCAAGGATAAATGGATCTGTGCCAACAGAAAATGGATCTGATTTGGAAAGTTGTGGAAACTTTGGCACACTGAGGAAGAGTGAGCGGGGCAGGATCCTAAGGATGTGTGCCATGGAAGGCCTATGGGAAAGACAAAAGAATAATCTGAGAAGGAAGCAGGTACTAGACATAAAATGCCATGCAAGGGGGCAGATTGGTAAACAGAGGAAAGACAGAAGGGCTGAGATTCAGGAAACTTATCGTGGCTGAAACAAGGAAGAATTGGAGAGGAGGCATTTAGGAAACCACTACACTAGTCTAGGCCAAGAATAATTTTTAATGCTGAGGGTCTGAATTAAGATAATAGGTATAGGAATGGACATGAGGAGGTGTTTATTTTATTTATTTTGAGAGAGAAAGAGAGCAAGAATGAGAGAGGGAGGGGCAGAGAGAGGAAGAGAGAGAATCCCAGGTAGGCTCCCCATTGTCAACATAGAGCCCACTGCGGGGTCAATCTCATGGACTGTGAGACCATGACCTAAGAAGAAATCAAGAGCCAGATGCTTACTGACTGATCTGCTCAGATGCCCCAGTGAGAAGATATTAATGTTAAGATCTAGATGTGGGAGAGAGGAAGAGGATTCTCATGAGGTTCATTTCACACTTGAATCCTAGGCTAGTGATGCAATTCACTGAGAGACTGTGAGCATGAGTTGGGCTTATGAAGACTGAGGTGTTGGTGGCATGAGTAGGAGCAGATGTTTCAAGATCTGGACTAGGATTTAAATCTGAAAGACATTTGAATATGAAGGCTTTGCAGGCAGGTAAAATAGATAAGAGGGCCCAGGAGATACACTGCATATAGTAATCATAGCTTCAGTTATTTGACTGCTGCATGATGATTTCTTAGTCATTGAACGAAACTTGATTAAGGTCTCAGAGAAAGTTCAGACAAAATGGCCAAGACATAAAACAAAAAGAACTGTGCCCTGTGTTTATCAACCCTCACTCATCAGCTGTGAATGTAAGGGATAGATTAATGATCAGTATACACCTTGAAACCACACAGGCCCCAAATTTGATCATCAGGCACACTTTGAAATAATAATGCCTATTCTCTTAGTTCCCTTGTCCTTGTTTGAATGGCCCTGGGTCAGAGCCTATCAGCTACTTGGAACACTTTTTTGGCTGTATAGATGTCCCAAGGCCCCTCAGCCAGGAAAGGCTAATTTCCTTGGTTCTCCAAATCCTCCATGTAAGAGAGAGCATTCCCTTCCAGGCAGGTCTGTCTGAGTCCACATCCAGAGAAACAACTCATAGGTCTCAGGTCCTCTGATTTTCTAAACCAGGACATTATATTGAAATCAGGAAAAAACAATATCTTTTGAAAGAACATACTTTCTGCGGGAAATGGGGGGGAGGGGAATCAATAAAAAATTTACCTCTTCATTTTGATATACTGTCCTAACTGCAGAACAAGGTCTCCTAAAAGATTTATTCCTAACCTTACAGTCCAGTCAGCATTCAAGAAAAACTTGACCCAGTCTCTGAGTATGCAGTGACCTAAACCTCAGGGTGAAGGGCATGGTATGCCCTTTCTATTTCTGAATCACTGTACTCGTTTACAAAAGACCTCCTTGGAGAATGTCTTTAAAGGCACATCTATATAGCCAATAGTTTTTGTATCCCAATTTTTCTAAAGTTTATGTTATTTGGGAAATGACTCTGCTTTCCCAGTGGGAATAGCCTTTGGACTACTGATGTGGGCCCACATTATGGAAGAAGCCAACTCAGGGTGACGATAATAAGTGCCCAGCAGATGTGGCTACTTGGCCTTGGGTGAGAAAGTATTCCTGATCCATCAGAATAATAATTTCAGCGTGTTCTCGGCAGATTCTCAGTGGGATCCCATGAGGGTACCTCGTCCCTCTGCAAGATATGTTGTACTTGGAGTCCTTCCCCATTTCCATTTCAGTATCAGTCAGAGGGAAATACCAAAACAGCATTCCTTCATGTAGATAACCAGTAGGCAGCAGGCTACTCCTAGTTAGTAACATAACTCCGCCAGTGTATTCTGGCAGCTGGGTTTACTTAAGAAAAAAGACATTCCCCTGCTCAGAAACAGAGCTGTTAAACATTACTCCAGTAGCCTCCTTGCTATCTGCAAATGTAAAATCCTTGAGGAAAAATAGCAGTAAGGGACCTACCTGTCCTTGAGTCAGCCTGAGCACATGCCTCAGATCTGCCACTTACCAATTGCATGGCCTTATTCATTCATTTATTCATTGAAGAAATATTTATGGAGTGCATAGCACATGGCAGGCACTCTTCTTAAGTTAGCTAATCTAAGCCTTGGCTTCCTCACCTGAAAAATGAGGACAATAATACTTACCTTCCAGGGCTATGTGAAGAAATGAGGAGATAGAGTATGTAAAGTATGTAGCACAGCACTCGTACAAAGGAAGTCCTAAATTAACAACTGCCATAGGTGTTGTTCCCTTTGCCGCAGCCTGTGGTAACTTCACACCCAGTGAGGAACTCCTGGTAATGCATCTCTTACCCAGAGTCTACCTTTTTATTCCTTCTATTTGTATACAATATCCATTGACTTGCATATAAAATATCCTTTGATTTGAATAACTTGGGGTTACCCACGCTAAGGAGCAGTGTAAATAATGGCAGAAATTGCTGTCTCTGCCCTGGCTTCAGAGCTCACCTTTGCTATCAGGTACACAACATGCACCACATTAGAGTCAGCACCACATTAACCTGATAAAACTAAATATAGATATAATGTGTGTTTGTGTGTGTGTTGTATGTGTGTCTATTTTTTCCCCTGACTCAAAGTTCAATAGCTTTCCCAGTGATGGCCCAGGAAAATGATTACCTAGACACAGCCATTTGGTAAGGAGAGGTTGACTCAATTAGCAAAATTAGTCAATTAGAAGTTCAGTTAGACTTTATCAGACCCTAGCTTTGCTCCCAAATCTTCTCTAAATAGTCTCCAGTTTATCTAGGGTTTTATTGTAATGTGGAAGCAGGAACAGCCCTTGATACTGAAAACAGCTGCTATAGTCCAGATCTCCCTTCCAGCTGTTCAGTACCACCAGTAGTAGTACTGAAGTATATCTGGATGGGGTAGCAGTAATAATGCCTTTTAAACCAAAGAGCAGACCAGATGTCACATCAGTCAAAACTAGCCTGCCTATGAACTACCAGTCTCCACAGTGAGGTCAGTGGACTTCTACTTCAGAGCACAGGTCTCCACAAAGTCCCAGATGGAATCTTGACCTTAGTGTGAGGATTCAAAGCTTGGGTTCAGGGGTTCTGTCGTGAATACCCGTCACATGTGTTCTAATTTTGTTCTGCCTTTTTATTCATTCAGCAAATATTTATTAGGCTCTTACTAAGAACGAGGTACTGGATTTACTACCACAGTTCTAATTATCTGTCCCACCCCTTAGGCACCTGGTACAAGTACCTGGGTCTTACTTCCCCAAGACTGATATTAATATTCTGTCCAAACTCCTTAAACTTTTTTTTAAATGTTTTATTTATGTTTGATAAAGAGAGAGACAGAGCATAAGAGGGGGAGGGGCATAGAAAGAAGGAGACACAGAATTGGAAGCAGGCTCCGGGCTCTGAGCTAGCTGTCAGCACAGAGCCCAACACGGGGCTTGAACCCACAAACGTGAGATCTGACCTGAGCCGAAGTTGGAGGCTTAACCGACTGAGCCACCCAGGCGCCCTGTCCCAACTCCTTAACATCTTATCCAAATTCCTCAAAGACTTGCTCTCACCTACATCTTTTCACTGTGAACCACATTCTGACTGGGACTCAGGTCACATCTGTCAGACCTCTACTGATGCCACCAGCTGGACTACAGTGTCCCCTATTTCCCCTTTCATCCAGACTCCTCAGTCCAAACCTTTTCCCATCTTCAGGGACACCAAAGGGCAGTTGCCCTTTGTTTAACTGCCTTTGTTTGACATTTGATTACCTAAACAGAGAACTTGCATATGGTAAGTTCTCAAGAAATGCTATTTGTTCCATTTAGTTCTCCCACTAGAAAAGTAACCCACATGAAAATAGAAACTTGCCTGACTTTTTCACTCATGTGTCCTTAACCACCTAGGCCAATGGTCACCACACAATGGGCACTGAAAAAAATAATGTGTGTTGGATGAATGAATCACTGAATATTTATTCTAGCCTTTTTTTTTTTAAACTTTAAGAAGATATGGGAATGTAACCCCTTGCTATTCAATGATAATGCTGAGCAGGAAGGAGCAACTTTTAACTCAGATGTCTCTTCTTATTTTTAGGTATGCTTTTTATTTAAGACACTATCTCATACACCCCTAGAAAGTGGAAGCTCATACTATTCCAAATTAACTACAAGGATGAGTACTGCACCACCTTACTCAAGATAAAAACAACCCTAGATATATGTTTTCCTGTTGAGTTAACCAGAGAAAGGAGGACTGTGCATAATAATGTGGACTATTTCAAGCAGAATATTGCTCTCCTATACTTTTTACCACTGTCAAATGTGTACAAAATTGACAGACAGTGATTTCCTTTACAGAGAAACTACAGTTTGAAATAAACAGAACATCCCTCTTCATCTCTTTTCTCCCTGTCAGCTGTCAGAAGCTCTTTGACAATCAGAAGCCATGCACAATATCTTAGTTGAAATCTTAGAAGAATAGAACTCATTCATTGATGCATCATTTTGATTATTTTGAGAGAACAGCTTGAATGTGCAAGATATTTCTGTGAAGACTGAATAGGGAGTTGGGAAATGTTCCAAGATAATAGGAAGAAATGGATGGACTGTTATGCAGACAAATCTAATTCTCCTCCATCCATATGTAATTCCCAGGTCACTGTCTTAGACTCATCAAGCAGCATTATCCTACTGAATGAATGCATTGAGTAGGCTTTGCTACCAGTCTGCCTCAGGTATGGATGGGCCACAGGTGCATGAAGGTCAAGATAATGTTGAGTTGTCATGATATTTCACAAATCAAATGTGGTTGTTGGTATTAGGAAGACATTAAGAAAATAAATAGAGTTTATTATGTGCCAGGCATGGTGCTAGGTGCTTTATATATGATAGTCTTACCTCATTTGCTTAATAATCATATGGAGTTGGTTTATTATTTTGGACATTGAAAATTTGAAGAAGTTTCAGAAAAAGAATCCTGTTTACTAACCTACAGTATTTGAACTCCATTCCTTTCTCCAAAATGTAATTTTTTGTAGTAGTAAAATAATTACTACTTTTACTGCACTACTCTAGCTCTTGGTCTATAATTCTATGATAGTAGGTATAAATTCCATTTTAATTGTGTATATATCCATGTTCCCAGTCAGGCTTGTGCCCTTTCTTGCTTTATTTTTCTTCACAAAGCAGTATCAGTCAGGTTTCAACCAGAGAAACAGAAGCAGCAGAATAGAATATGAACAGATTTACTGTACAATCTTGGAGCGTCCTGAATAAATCCAGTGTCCTTAGGACAGGCTGACAGGAAAGGCCTGAGCTGAAGCCACAATTCACAAAATGATTTCCTCTCTCAGGGGAGCCTCAGCCCTTCTCTTAAGGCATTTCAGCTGACTGAATCAGGCCCACTCAGATTCTCCAGAATGATCCTATAGGTAATCTCTCCTAAAGTCAAGAGATTATGGACTTTAGTTATATCTACAAAATACCTTCACAACAGATTAGTGTTTGATTTGGCAACCGGGGACTACATGGTCTATCCAGGTCCACCCATCAAAACGATTATTACTACCTAATATATTCTACTTACTTATTTGGTATTTACAGTCTCTCTTTCCTTGTTGAGGATATCACACTTTTTGATTTTGTTTTCTGCTGTATTTTTCAGCACTTAAAACACTGGCGTTTGGTAAGCAGACAAAAATATTTGTACTGAATGCATGCATGAATGAATGGATTTCTTGAAAGAAGGAGCTTCTCCTCTCCATATGGTCTTGCCAGCATCCAACATAGTTCCCAGAACTCTGGTCATAATAGGTTTGAGCAGAGCAGGCAGTCATAATTGTTTTGAATTAAGTAAAGAACACCAGCTAGTGATACACATTGTTTCTTTGCCTAGAGAATTCCATGATTCATGTGACTGTATTGTGGCAAGAATGGGCACAGAGGGCCAGAGGACAGTTTGCACATCTGATATGGAAGACTGAGTGTCATCGCCATTACATCCCTGTGGGATTGTGAGAATTGAAGATAGGAAGAGATGCAATCATGATTGGCAGTCATGCTTAGAGCAATTTCAGGAAAAGCCCAATATAGCACTGGCTGAAAGGAAGTAGGAAAGGTCATAGAGTATATCACTTCTGGATGTTTCTGCTTCTGGATGAAATCCCTCTACTTCTGGGTGGCAGTCGGACAGGAAAGTCACTGTCTTGCTTGTTTCTGTGGCCCTTGGACAGTTGTCTTTAAAGAAAAAGAGCATCTGATACCATGGGGCTGTTTCTTTCAAAGGCCCAGGGCTATGAGACTCCTTTCCTAACCACAGTGTGGTATTTTTATTTACAGCTGGGATGATAATTATATGTACCATTCTTTTAATATGGATCACAACTCCTCCTTTTTACTCTTAAAGAAGAGAAAGTTTTCCTCCCAAATCTATTTTTACCAAGTGGTATTTTCTTCTTCCTGATACACACTGGACCTGCCAGTCGGCCAGCTCAGCAGATGCATGTGAATATGTGCAACACACACACACACTTACAGGCAATAGTAGAAAAGTAAACAAGACTAGAGATGGAAACATGGCAATGACCAAGGAATAGAATGCTTATATGTTTTGGTGTGTTCTGGACTGTAAGGAAAATACACTCCAAAAGTTAAAAATGTTGACTGAAATATTTGTAAACATTAAACTATGAATTTGGCACTAAAAGAGGCAATCATAGATAAGATGGGGTCAGTGGATTAGAGAAGCAGTAAACTGAAATATTAGACCATACAGTCAGGCTATGAATTTCCCTTCTTCTAAAAACTCTATGAAGGATCTGGAACTAGAGCCAGAACTTAGAGAAGACATAGTTAGTACCTTACACAGCAGTCACCAAAGAGGAGCTTACTGACAGCAAAGTCACAAAATACCTGTTAGGACATGTAGGGATAGGCTTCAAAAATATATCACTGTGGGATTGAATGACTTTTAAATGTGGTTCAGGTGATGTCTTTTTGGAGAACTGTGGAAATCTGAGCTGTCACCAGCACCATAATTTCATAATTCTTTCTCAGACTACTTTGGTAAGTGATATTGGTAGTCACGTGCTCAGAATGATCTGTTTGTTCTACCATCCCCCAAAGCAAATGTGACTACCCACTATTGTCTTCAAAATCTAGAGAAATGCTTTAGTAAACACAGAGCCATTTGACATTGAATGTTTCCACTTTGCCCAAAGACATTTAGGAATAGAATACCAATTGGATTGAACCTTGAGACTCAGTAATCAGTAGAGCCTGGTCTCTGGACATGCCCCAGAGACATATAAACTGTTAATATTATTGAATTAATTTAAATATAAGTTGAAAATAAAAATATCTGTAAAGTAACCATTAGAGGATGGCAGTGATACAAATAATTTTTTTTAATTATTTAAATTGGACTTTGCTGTGTGTTCATGGATTGCATGAAACTGGGTGTTTCTAAATTATAAACTTTCCTTGTCAAAGCTGATTGCACAGCCAAGCGTATCTGAATGGAAGTGAATACTTGGGGAGGAGATTGTTTATTTACCTATCTCCTATCTTGTTGCCAAAATGATTTAAGAAATTTATACAAATGCCTACAATAGAGGTAGATAAAATAAATTTAAAACAACTAAGAAAATAAAAGAAGGGGAAAATAAGGCTAGAAAAATAAGGAGCCAGAAATGAGATTAATATCCTCAAATGAATTCCCTAGACACTAGATTACATAGAATAGGGAAGCTCTTTTGCTTTCTCTCCTCTCTCCTGCCATTGTCCAATCTCCCCCATCACTCTTAAATGCTATGGATAATGGCATAATGTCAAAGCATTAAGTTTCTATCTCTAAGCTACCCAACTCTCATTTCTTTCCTTAGAGAAAGGATGGAAATTAAGCAGTAGCTCATGAGTGTGGAAGAAAAAGAAGTCTCAAGCAGCTTCCCTGTCTAGGTTCTTCCCCACTATGTAGATTGCCTTCTCATAGGTTAATAAATGAGCTGGATCAATGGTATGAGTTTTCCACTACAACCAGGCTTTAGCAAAGACAAGACAGAAAGAAAAAAAAATTCAATCCAAATGTAGATAAGGAAAGGTGAATAACTGTATCACTCCTAAGGTTTTCAGGTGTCTGTGATAACATTTTTCCTTCCCCTTTTGAGTTCAAAATGAAATGAGAGGTAGTAATAGGAATCAGAAGGGTGGAAACTAAAATATCAGCTTTATTACTGAGATAGCTGAATTTCACAGTGTAGCTTGACCTACAAGCAGATATTAGACTTAATGAATTTCCTAGAAACAGAATCTAGTCTAAAGCACTGAAGAGGCAGAATATAGCTGAGAAAGCTCTAAAAGCATGAGAGCAGAAGAGTGGGATTCTGGTAAGAGGTGGCACTAAGTAGAGAGGACTAACAAGAGGCTGATCCACATGTGTTCAGAGCCATCTTCTCTATCTCACCAATCAGATAAATCTCTTCTCGGGAGTATTTTGGGGGATGGGGGGGTTGGTTAATGAATGAGACAAGAGAAGAAAGAGCCCAAAATTACATCTTCCATGCTTCCCTATCTTCCCTGGGGTGAGACATAAGAATTGCCCCTGAAGGACTTCCAAGCAGTGGAAGTTTCCTCAGACAAATAACACTAGGATGCACTGAAAAAGATGGGAAACAAAACTTTGCAAGTGTTGATTCATTTCTATATTCCATATCCAAAGCTGCAAAGTAATATGCACCTTTGTGAGGGCCTGAAAAAAAGTACATAAAAGAAGAGTACTTCTGGTTTCTTCTGTCTCTAAGGGTCTAAAAGGCATGAGGATTTGACAAAAAGCATTTTAACATGAGGCACCTATCAAGATCTCTCTAGTGCTGTCATTCTAGGCTGAACGGGGCATTGGGTCATCCCTCCCCATAAAGCCCTTCAGTCTTCCTTCTTCTTATTAGGGTTTTAGTACTACCCTCTTAGAATATTCTACAAAAATTTCATTCTCTGGTCCAGGACCTATCTGTGATTACTATCTCATATCATTCAGCTTTCTCCCTCACCCTCCCTTTCACTCGATTCCTCTGAAACACCAGCATTGTCACACAGGCACTCACCTCCACCTGGAACACTCTGGTTTCCCTCTTCTATTGGTTAACCTCAACCCATCCTTCAAGTCTCCTTTTCCTCCAGAAAGCATCTCCACAAACTTGGTCAGGAATGCCTCCCATGGGGTTCCTCTGTACCACCACCCTGTATCACACTAATGGTCAGTTCACTTGTCAACATCTCTTACTAGAATTTATACTTTATAAATTCAAGGACCATGTCCATCATTTTACCATTTATTCCTAACATATAGCACAGTGTTTGTTATATCAAGGTGCTGAATAAAAATTTACTGATTACATAGTAAATGAGACTGTTCCCTAATCCCCACCTCAGGTTCCTTCCCCTCTGTTAAGGGAGTCAGAGTCAAAGTAATGCGAAATATAAATTTTAAGATCCAGTTTCTTAATTGTTTTTATTGTTGTGTGGCTACTGGATAAAGTCCCCAAGGAGCAGAGAACTTGGAAATCAGCAATTTCTCCTTTTCTGCCAAGTTAAGAGAATTACAGCTCTCTTTTCCCAAAAGCACACCTTCCCAAGTGGCTCATTAGCTCATAAAGAACCCAGGAGCCAACAAGATTGGCTTTGTTCAATTGCACAGCCATTGCTCTATTTCAGTCCTCATTAGCCTTGCTCTCAATAGTCCAAGGTGACTTTGATGGAGTTTTCTGTCAAAGTTTACACTCCTAAGATATTTAAAATCCAAAAGGTGCCACTCTCTACCCTCAGAGCTGACCCTTGGACCCACCCCTTCCTACTTCTGTTCCTACAACTCCTGGGTAATTCTCTGGGGAAAGTGCTTGCCCAGGCATTACTGCTACCCCCCAAAAAGGTCTTCCTCTAACATAGTGTTCTTAAACTTTATTCATGGATATGGTCTCAAGGGATCTGAAAAGCACCTGACTGCTATTGCAAAATTTTGTGCAAATGTACATTTGTCTGGGAAAGGATCTGTAGTTTTTATTAGATCCTCAGAGCAGCTCAAATTCTCCCTGCCCTATTGTTTTAACTGGATGGTCATTTTACAGCATCTTCCAACTGATCCAGATCAATGACTTTCTCTTTCCTAAACATTCTTTAACTGAGACCATCCCATGAATGTGGAGGACCTTTCCTCATATACTGTATTCTTTGTCTCAGCTCAGTTTGCTTTTGCCTTAGAGTCTCTCTCAAGGAAGAAACTTATGAGGGGAGATGCTGAAGCACTGGATGACCCCATTGCACTATTTTGTGAAAGAACTCACTGGTAAAAATGTCAGGACCTGGATTCTACTGTGGAGTTTGCCTCTAAATATGTCTGTGACCATGTGAAAGCTACGTAATCTCTATATTCCTCAGTTTTCTATTGAAAAAGAAAAGAAAAATTAGTGTGGACTAGGTAAAACCTAAAGTCTCTCTGAGCTCTAAAACATCTGTAATCACCTAAAATCATACCTGGTGGGCATAAATAATGCTATGGGCAATTACCCACACAGGTACAAGTTGTGTTAACATATTCCGTACTGCTCTGTCTTCTAGAAGTGCATAAGGATGTTGAATACCTAACAGGGTAACCTTACACCATTTCTTATATATTCTTTTTGCTTTGTGTTTTCTTTTTGCCACATCATTCGCACTCATGTTTTAGATGTCAGCAATGGCAGTAAAGTATCAGAGGTAGAATAATAGGGTCAACTTTCAGCTTATAAGTTTCAAAATAGATTTTGAAATCCTCAGCATAAAGTACAGACTGAATACATTTATAAAGAAGCTGGAATAATGCATGAATTTCTTGTCCTAGCCTTAATAAAGATTCCTCAGACGAAGGAGGGAGAAAAGAGAGGAAAGGGTAGTGCTTGGACACAAGTCTGTCCCTAGGGAAAAGAGGCTTCACACTTCCACTTTCCCCAAGGCAACACTGGCTTGAAAACCCACATGCAGAAAGGGCCTGTATTAGGTTCCTGGTTGGGTTCTGGGAGAGTGAGCGAACGAGGTCCTACAGTTCCCCTGTACCCAACCAGTACCGCCTGGTTGCAGTAGGAGGCTGAAGAATCAAAGCAAAGAGGCTCTGAAATGATCCTCAAGCCTCCTACTGCCCCAAAAGGGACAGGGAACACCTCTAGAATTTTGCCTCTGATTAAAATCTTCTGTAATTTCTTTATGCTGACAGAGAAGTGGGATTCAACCTCCTAAGTGACTACTCTTTAGTAGCTGATAACATCTTATTCTGATATCAACATAACATATATTGAGAAAGATGGAATTGCCAAAATCCTCTCTGAGCCTTTCATAATTGGCAATTAGAGATCTATCTTCTAATGCAAGAAGTTCTATTTAATGAACATCACAAGTCACAATGGTTATTTTCATATATATTGACTTTTTACACTGGAATAACTAATGGATAAATCCTTTTAAAAATATAAAATGCTTCAATGCTTTTTTAAAAATATTTTATTATCAAATTGATTTCCATACAACATCCAGTGCTCTTCCCCACAAGTGCCCTCCTCCATCACCACCACCTCTTTTCCCTCCTCTCCCTTCAACCCTCAGTTCATTTTCAGTATTCAATAGTCTCTCAGGTTTTGCATCCCTCT